>NC_133653.1:171227949-171527949 GCF_009905375.1 Apium graveolens
GGGACTGCCTTAAAGGCATGTATCCCTATTCTCCCCATGATAGCATTATAAGTTGAACTAGCCTTTACCACCACGAAATCCAGCATCTGCGTTGCTTGCCTTGGTTCCGTACCTATGGTGGTTGGCAATTTGATTATCCCTTCCACAGGACATTCTACTCCAGCAAATCCATATATCGGCATGTCGGTTGGTGTCAACTGGGAGTCGTTATACCCCATTCTTAAAAAGGTGTCGTGGAGCAAGATATCCACAGAAGCACCATTATCCACAAGGACCCTCTTAACCGGGCTATTTCCTATTATCGGTGTTATGACCAGCGGGTCGTCATGGGGAAACTTCACACCCTCTAGGTCGGAATCATCAAAAGCCAATATTACTTTTGTCCTGGCCCTCTTCGGGGCTTCTCCAACAATATGCATAACCTCCCTAGTATATGCCTTTCTGGAATTTTTGGACAATCCAGCAGCAGTTGGACCTCCAAAGATCGTGTTTATCACTGGCCCTCGAGGGCGTCGCGGTCCTCCAAAAATTGCATTTATAACCGGCCCTCTAGGTTGGGGATTCCGCCCCTGATCGTCTTGGTCTCTCCTACGATCTTCAAAGTTCTTCCTTCCATTATTATTTTTGTCCCCTCCATCTCCAGTATACTTGTTCAATCTTCCTTTTCGAATCAAAAACTCAATTTCATCTTACAATTGCCTACACTCATCGGTGTCATGGCCAACATCTTTGTGAAACCTGCAATACTTGCCCTTATCTAGCTTGGCGGGATCAGCCTTCAAGGGCTTAGGCCAACGAATATCTCTGTCTTTCTCAATCTCCATCAAAATCTGACTTCTGGGAGCATTCAGCTTAGCGTATTCAGTGAACTTTTGCCCAGGTCCTCCCTTCTTGGGGGTTGAATCAGGGTTTTGTTCGGTTCTAGGATATTTGTCCTTAGCGATATACTCCAAATCAGTTTTTCGCTTCTTGCCTCCAGTGGGCTCATTACTTACTGCGGTCTTCCTCATGCTTTCTTCAACCTTGATATACTTCCCTGCCCTCTCCTGGAGCTGCAACATATTTTCAGGGGGACGTTTGGCCAAGGACATCTTGAAAAACTCATCCCTGGTTCCTTGTTGCAGTGCTATCATGGCTACCTTATCATCAAGGTCTGGGACTTTTAAAGCCTCCTTTGTAAAACGATTCAGGTATTCCCTCAAGGATTCCTTAGCTCCCTGCACAAGACTCATAAGAGATGCTGAACTTTTCTCATGGACTCTTCCACTGATGAATTGCTTAATAAAAGCCTGACTTAATTCTCTGAACGATCCAATAGAATTTGGGGGTAGGCGACTGTACCATCTTTGAGCCATACCCGACAGGGTTTGAGGGAAGGCCCGACATTTTATAGCATCATTCACGGGTTGCAGCAGCAGTGCATTAGAGAATGTCCTAACATGATTAGCGGGGTCTCCCGTGCCATCATAGGCTTTGATAGTGGGCATCTTGAATTTCCTTGAGATATGGGCATTCATTATCTCTTCTGTGAAGGGTGGAGTTGGATCGTCAGGATCTCCAAGGGGAAGGAGATTGCTTGGATCAGTTCTTGGGACAGCAGCCCTTCTTCTTACCGGACCATCCAGGTCTATGATAGGAGGAGGATTTTTCCCCCTAGGAGGTATGTGGGGTCTGGTGGCCTGGTGAGCCTCCAAATCACGCCTCAGCCTTTGGATTTCAGCCTCATGAGCCCTGATCCTTTCCTGCACTACATGGGGATCGCCCCTGGGGTGCTTTGGGGGCGTTGCCTTCCATCGGCCATTGGCTCTTTTCCAGGACGCCTCCTTCTCGGGGCCACTTCATCATCCGAAGATTCGGAGTCTCTCTCAGTGTATGGACAAGAAAATTCCCGATCCTCAGGGATAGGACCCAAACCTCGTATATAGGGGGGCGACCGCCCTCGTGCTTCGCTTCGCCCAGCATATCCGCTTCCTCCAACCTCAGGGTGAAGGGGCATCCCATAAGGGGGGTTAGTAGTAACAATAGTTGAATATTCATACCCGACGGGTCGAGAATTCACAGGTATATGTACTTGTTGAACTTGAGGATTCGTACCTTGAATCGGGGGAGTTGTCCCTTGTAGCTGGGGTTGAGTTGCCCCTGTCTGGGCTTCCTCCTGAGTAGATGCATAAGTTGAATGGGGAGGAACCTCCACGGTTGATGAAATCACCTGGGTTGTCTCTGATGGTGTTCCTTCCTCTATAGCTCCAGTTGTTCTCCGTGTTCTCGCCATGGTTGTTGTTGTATTCCCACAGACGGCGCCAAATGTTATGGATAAAAAACTAATATATATATAATTGCTATATTTAGTACTAAGGAACGTGAGCTTCAAGGCTCGATTTGACTGCTCTTGTGTTTCGTGACTCAATCTGCCTTAACAAGATGCCTACGTACCTTGCTGATTGCCAAGGATCAAGTCAAAAAATGTAGTTCTGATTTGTGGGGTGAGGCCCCTTATATAGATGTGGGAGTCCTTGAATTGGACTTGGTATAGGAGACTTGGTGGACAAGCCTCTGAATTAGGATAGACTTAGGAGTCCTAGGAAGTAGGAAGCTGATTCCTTATCCTTTTAGGTCCCCTTGAGGCTAATCTATAAGGATTTATATCCTTATCGGGACTCTTCTCAATAGCTGATTTTTCCCTTATTAATTAATTACGAAATTAATTAATAATCAGGGCTTTTGGGCCTTTTTTATTCCACCAGGCCTGATCTGGTCCATCAGGCTTATCCTTTCTGGTCTGAATATTATACATCTTATTATTGGGCCTAGCAGCCCATACCTTGCAGTATTTAATTATACTATCACAATTTATTTACCCCTATCAAGTGATCTCATAAAATTTCTAAAAATCCAAGTTATTTTATGGTACAATTTTTATAATTTTTGAGCTTTTACTTTATTTTATAAAAATAGATCTTTGAAAATTATTTGTTTAGTAAATAGGAAATTACATGAATATCCTTGCATGCAAATACCCTCCCATTCAACTAAAGGGCTAAAAAGACAATTCGAACCACACTCACTCTCATTCTACTAGCCAATTTACTTCTTTGTCCTTGCATGCAAATTTACCCAACTTTAGCTAGAAGTTTACTCTTGTCATTTACTAAATCCACTCACATTTAGTCAAATCAAAGGCATAAAAACAAACACAAGTACCATGAGCTCAACCCCCCCCTCTCGGCCCTTCCCATACCCGAAGCCCCCCATCCCCTTCTTTCTTCATTCTTTCACTCAAACATCCATCTTATATTCAAGTAATATTACTCCCTACATATTGTTCATATATATTCCAAAAAGTTTAGAGTGAAAAGTTTGAGTTTTAATCTTGCATGTCATAGTCTAACTAGAACTCAAAATACAATCTTGATTCTCATGGATTTAAGGTTGCATTATTGAGGGAACTACTAGGAATGGTAAAATGCCAAGTCATGAGAGTGAAGCTCTTGTTCTTAATGGTCATTTCCCTTCCATTTCATTTGGCCATGACCATAAGGGAGCCGAATGAATGGTTCTTAGTGGTGTTTTGTTGCCTTGTTCAACACTTGTATTTTTTTGTGATAATAGTATGATTTTTTTAGTGAAAACTTGATGAAACCCTTTGCATGTTAAGTGATCATTTAGTATTAGTACATGTTAGGCTTGCATGTTGATTTTATGATAAAAATTATTGTGGAAATCATATAATTTTGGCTTGTAAAATTTGAAGGCATGCATGCATGAAATCAACTCATGATTTTCGAAAGTTCTTGATCATTTGGATTGATAATTGATAATAGGATTTAATTTCAGTGGAGTTAAGATATTGATCTTGATTTGGGCTCCTTGGTATGTGATGTTAATTCGTATATATATATATATGAAGAGGATATAAATTGTTGTTTTCGAAAACTTGATGATTTGTATTTAGTGTAGTATGTTAACTTTTGTTTTGCTATGTCGCACCTTAGGTAAAGATAATCTCCACCAAGCCAATGTTGAGTATAGGAGAGTTAGTTCAGTAGATCACCTTGATTGAGGTTTGGTTTGGGTTTTTGGTTAATGTTTGGTGGGGTTTGTCAAGTAAGAATCTTGGCAAAAGGAGAGCATTAGATTCTGCAGAAAATCAGTTTGGTACCCTGAGGTTTAGAGTGAGATTTGACCTTGTCATTGTTGTGAACTTTGAGGCCCAAGTCACCAGAAGCTAGCACTAGGAGTATACATTAGGTTTTAGGTGTTTGTTAGAGTTTTGTAAGACGTTTGGTTAGGTGCACGAGTGGAAACACAAAATATGTCCAGCAGGGGACAGTTTTGTTGCAACTTAGAAATAGGAAGTTTTTGTCATGTCATAGGTAGGCCCTCATTAGGCCCTGTTGGGCCTTAGTTAGAGGGAGTGTCAGAGGAGTTTTTCCAGCCATAGTTCATAGGTTATGAGTTAGAATCATGTGTCATAAGTTAGTTTAAATCAGGACCCTTTTCTTCCCAGAAAAACAGGGGAAGCATAGACTATAAGCTTAGGCCTAGGGAGGCCCAAGATAGGCCCTTGAGCCACACCAAGTTTGGGAGTTGCCTTATGATCAGGAGAGTCTAGTATAGAATTTTTGGAGGTAAACTTGAAGTGTAAGAGTGTCAAATGCACCCAAGAAACCATAGATGTCATTCTGAAATTTACTATAATGAGCACATTCACTTACCACATAGTTTTAGAGCACTTAGAAGTGAAGTTTTGGTTGACCACTATAGTTGCAAGATAGCATAAAGTCAGTAGAGTGAAAGGCCCAATTCAAGGTCAATAGGAATTGGATGGTTTAGTAAAGGCACTTCGAGTTAGGAAGTCAAAATTTGGAGTTTTTGTCTACTTAGCGACCAAGTGACTTAAGTAAGTGGAGTGAGATCATCCAAGCCTAGCGATGCAATATAGTGTGTGTGATATTATTTGGTAATTAAATGTGGTATGTGAGCATATGTGGCTATGTGTACTATTATGATTATAAGGTGATTGTAAATTGTGTGTATATAGGCCTAAGTGCCATTGTGTTAAATTTTGGTTTAGAAATAGGTTGAGTTGGTAAGAATATATTATAATGAGGTTATTATTATTGGTGTAGGATCTCAAGATGAGGGTAAAATTGCCATTAAGGTCGAGTAAAGCTCCCAGTTGCTCCTACCTACCAGTCAAGTCCAGCCTTTCTCAAGGCAAGTGATTCAACCTGTCTTTTCGTATACACTGCAAGTGTGTGATAACCAGTTCTTATATATGATACGAGTATTCTAATTCACCTTAATATACATGAACCAAGTGGTTTCAAATCTATCTTTGTATTATATGAAAATGACATGAACCCTCTAGTATTTATTTCAAGTAGTTTAACTTTACTTGAAGATTGCTATGCAAGTAAATCCAAAGTCCTATCATGCTGGTATACCAAAGTAATTGTGATGTTGAACCATGTGCAATTTATACTCAGTAACCTTATCTTGATACCTAAAAGTCAGTTATTCTTTAATGATTGTTCATGATTGTTTGATAACCCTATCCTTACCCTAAAACATGATACGTTGTCATACCCTGAGCTGATGCTCACTTCCTCTATATTTTAATACTTGTACCTCATTTGGAACCATTGATGCTTACCTTCTCTATATTTTAACACCTATGCCTTATCTGGAAACATTACCTAGAACCTAGTTTGACCTTGTTCCTTCAAACTATCTAATAACCTTGCTAAATCTCCTTGTCAAAATCCTTATATATACAAAACTTGCAATTTGTCTTGATAAAGTATAGTCTAGTGGATCATGACCTTGAAATTTAGTGGATCTATTTCCAGTGCTTCAAAGTTAATCTAAAACCTTGTTAAAAATGTTTACTGTTTAAGTAGTTAATTAGCAATTGGCATCAGTTTTTAAAATAAAAAGTTAAAATTTGATTTTCAGTCCCAAAGGGGGACAAATAATTTTCTTTAAATAGTGGATCTGGACTGAGACGTAAGTCCTTTCAGCTTTTAATTTGTAGGCTTAAAAGTTGCCTATGGATCCCATTAATGTTCTAAAACCCAACGAGGTTCGGGATTACTTCTCGGCTGATCACCGGCTGTAATCCGTAGCGTCATAAAATGGATTTAATAAAGAGATGGTTTTGAATTGTTTTGTTACAAATAAATGATGCCATCACTCAAAAGTTTATCTCTTGCTATTATTAGCTCTACCTTCACATTGTTATTCTTTTATCTCGATTTATGTATTGTATTGTATAGCAGTTGTTGAGCATTTGGCTCACTACTTGCTTTCACCCTGATATTTCAGCTAGCAGATATGGTTAGATTCAAGCAGGAAGCGCGTAAGACTTGTGATGCCGATGCATATGTTCGAGCTCAGGTAGATTAGTGATCGTTTTGTGTGAGGACTCGATATTAGAAATCAGGTTGAAATAGTTAATAGTGTTGGGCTGTTCCAAACCCTAAACTGTAAGATCTTGGATTTAGTTGTATTTACTTTCTTTTGTTATCTATTGTATTAATTTGTATAATATATTTTCAAGTCGGGGCGTGACAGATTTTGGTATCAGAGCTACGGTTTAGAATCCCCGGACAACCCAAATAGGTTATAGGATATATGTATAAGTTATAGGATATTATGCGAGTGAGTAGGATAAGCGAATTTATTAATACTCCTCTTATATATATCTATGTATTGTTTATCAGCAAAGGGCGCATTCCTCATCATCCTCTGGGTCGACTGACACAATTGCTTTCTCCGTGTATGCTGAGTTGAGGCGCGAGTTCGACATGTTTCAGGGCAAGTACGATCGCCTGTTAGACCGATTGAAGAACCTGTATCCAGACAGCCGAAACTATGAAGGAAAGCATAAGAAGTAGATGACTGCGAGACTTGAAACTTTGGTTCAGTACGTCAACACTAAGATTGATGAGATGCCATCGCACCGAGACTGTAACACCCCCAAATCCGGGGTCAGGGATCCGGGTTGTCATGAGTTCCATTTCCCTTAATAACACCCAATCTTAATAAACAATCAACTACTTTGTACTGTGACCCCACAATAAACACACACACCACAAGTTATAGACTCAGAGATGAATATCCAAAAATAACAAGAGTCATTTTATTCCACTATTATTTGCCATTACACCTTAAAAGGGTTTCTGAATAAATTTACATTTTCCTTGCCATTATTACAATTCATAAATATACTTAAGTCTGGTACATCAAAAGTTGAAAGCCTAGCCTACTGGTAGATCCTACCTCAGCTACAATGGCATCAACGCCTACAGGAAACTGCGGAACGTTTCCTATTCGCTCGCGAATTGGGAGCTTGATCCTGTTCATCTTGTCTATCTGTTGTTGTGTGATGAAAGAAGAAAGCAAGGGTGAGCAACACGCCCACCGAAATAATATGTATAATAATTAACAATATATGAGCATTCTCATAGTACTCATGAAAGTCTTGGCCAAGAAGAAATGAACCAAGTTTGATCTCTTAACGCGACCAAGTCGCAAAATATTTAGTATATATGTACATATACTTTTCAAAATTTTGGAAGTCCTTTTCCATGCATAATAAACACAAAGTTTTAGTTTATAACTGTATAAAAATATCGTTGCAAGGTGATCTCATATATCTAACCTTGTCTCAACGTTTTTCTGAAAATCTTTGACATGCATAAGATAATCATTTACTAGATATAAGTTTAAAAGATGAAGTTAAAAGATACTCCAATATACTTATATCTTTTCCGAATACTACTTGAACTACCACCGTTCAAGTCATAATTAGTTTCAAAAGTTCATCACATAGATGAGACTACAAGACAAGATTTGAATAGATTCAATCTTTATAATATCATTCAAAAGAAATGAAGTTACGAGATACTTCATTAAGTCACGATATATATATCCATATATGTATCTCTCATACATTTCCTGAAAACCTCTGTCATGTAAAGTATGAACAGAGTTTGTAACATCCAATGAATTTTGGAAAGGAAAAGAATTTTGGCATAAACCTGATATCTTGCTGATCAGGCAAAGATACCAATAAGTAACCTTTTCTACTGTAGATGGATGAATTCCTCGCCGGTCATCACCCAGGCCACATTAGGACCTTGCGCTAGACCGTTACCCGACCACTCATGCATGGATGGACTGTCACCCAGCCTCTTACACCTTCATAGACCGTACCCCGGCCTGTCGCTTATGCCGACTCAATTAGATGGACTTACTTCCCGAACATTGGGCAAGTAATCAAATTGTTTTCTCAAAACAGCAACCTCGTTGCGAATATAAAATACACCACAGAGCCGGATCCCTAAGATTTTTGAGCGAATATTCAAGTCTCCTTCGAAAGGAAGATCTTAAATCTGGAAACGAGTTTTTGGGATCCGCTCTAACTTTTAAAATCATTTTGAAGACTCGAACATATTTTTAAGAATGTTTGGAGTAATGCTGATTTAATGAAATAAATCAGTCCCAATATATTAGAAAATATCTGAATATTATTATTTAAATAATATTACCATAAGGATAATCCTTATAAAAATAATTGAAGTAAAAGTTTTAAAACTCATACTTGAAATGAATAATAAATAACCAAAGATATACTTATACGAAAGTACGATCTTTATTTGAATAATCGAAAATAAGTTTGATTATCGAAACATTATTCTTTAATAAAATAAAGAATATTATTTAATAAAAGAAGCGGAGTCATAAGTCCTCGAATGAATATTCAAAATAATATTCATTAAATAAAATAAGCGGAGTCATAAGTCCTCGAATGAATATTTAAGATAATATTCATTAAATAAATAAGCGAAGTCATAAGTCCTCGAATGAATATTCAAACTAATATTCATTGAATAAAATAAAGTTATCGAATAAACCTTATCCGATTAATAGTTTTGAAAACTATATCAATATATATATATATATATTATACTCGGGAACATCGACTTCCGGTTTAGAAAAATGTTCACATTTGGGTCCCTTATACTAAGGGTATACGCAACTACTGCTTATCTCTAGCATAGGTATTATGCAACTTATAAGCAATTGAATCAACAATTAGATATCAAGATTATGAAACAGAAATGCATATATACCATATGACATGCTCCAATATATCGCAAGATTTGCTAATAACAATCAAGCACTTATCACAAGATAATGCATATACATATATTTACATCACCACAACAGTATAACGGGTAGAAAACTTGCCTGAGTGTTCCCAGATAGACTTAAGCTTAGAGTGGGTCCGATAACCTATGAACAACAACATAAGTCGGAATTAAACCCCGGTCTCTTAAGAAACTTGACTTTAACCAATTGAACCTTAACGTTCGCTTATGGTCACTTCTACGCTTAACGAATCACATAAGTCGTTCGAGTACCCTTGGCTCCACCATTTTTAATAAATTAACCATTAAGAATTTTAAGGTGACTCCTTTGCGAGTACCCTACCAACTGCCTAATCCACTTTACATAATTGATTCATACTCCAATTAGTCATTTAAGGACCTTAACCAAGGTTTCAAAGTAAGGCGAGGGGTAATGGTTCGGTCGCGAAACGCCGTTACTTAAAACGGTCGTTTCTCCTAAACCGTACATCGGATTCAAGCGAACCAAATATCAAAACGAAGCTCGTAACATGAACTATCTAATCATGGCAATGGTCAAAACCTAACAGTGAGTTCACGGGTCCTGATGTTAAGAACAGAACAGTTAAGGAAAATCGGGCATTATGACATTTATGTTTACGCGATTTCCAATTTAATTAACACTCTAAATTATCATCAATTCACTCACAACCAACCATCATACTACAAACTCAGTCCCCAACTCCAAATTTTACCAATTTATCCAACCAATCAAAGACCCAATATTCAAAACCAATACAAATCCACCAAAACTACTTATAATCAAAGATCAAGCCTTAATACTAACAATGCTTCAATAAAACTTAATGGAATCATAAAATCAAAGCTAGGTTTTGAAGTTGATACCTTCCTTGGTAGGTGTTATGTTTCTAGGAAGCCTTAAGGAGCCTTAATCTAACCTCCTACAAGCTTGATCTTTCCAAAGAAATCAAGAACACAAAGTTAGGTTTTGAAGTTTCTAAAAGTCAGATTGAAAGAACTGTCAAAAAGAGGGTCTTAACATGCTGTTTTGGAAGAGACTTGTGAACAAGAGTTGTAGGCCATCTCAATACCTTTCCAAAGAGATATAGAACATACTATTTGAGTGAGTATTGAAGGAGATATGGTAGTTTGAAGTTTCTGCTCTGGTTTTGGCCGAGAGCTTTTGTTCTTGGAAAGCAAAAGTCAACTTCTAATTTGTGTTTTGTGATTTGTTTTGCCTTGGATTGGTTGTTTTGTTTTTGTTTTGATTAATTAACCTTTTAACCATGGTAAATTTTGTGTGGTTTATAATCAACCAACACTTCCTTCCCTTTTTGGTCATGCTTATGTCATCTGCTTATGTAATCTTGTTACACTTGTCTTCCTCTTGTTGGTGTGATGACATCATCGTCCATTAACCTCTTTGATTAACCCCTAATTACTTGGCTAATGACCGCTGATCTGTTATACGGTTCGCTTAACTTTCATTCCCGTTTATTGTTTGAGGGATCATACCCGGGATCTTATTACTTGGGTTCCCCTAAACGTTTCTCAATATTTTATATTCCTTTTATGATCCTCTCTTATAATCCTTGAATTAAATCCTTTTAATCATGTTACCTTATACTCAATTCTTTTGGTATCTGGTGGATTTTCGGGAAAAATCCAAGTGTTCGAATTTGGATTCTGACGATCTTTACATACACTTATTTACCTTATGGAATACTAATACGATCTTATAATTTCCATAACAGTACTCCTATATAGCGTGGTCTGATAATTTTCCTTAATCAGCATCATCAGCAAAAGTTACTATTCATCCGTGTTTCAAAAATTCCAAAAATTGGGGTTATTACAGTCTCCCCTCCTTAAAAGGATTCCGTCCCGGAATCAGATAAAAATGAATAGGGATACTTTCTTAGCATTGCAGTTTCTAACTCTCAAGTCAATTTTCCCACATTGTGGTTCTACCATCAAACTCTGACTAGTTTGATAACCCGTCTCCTAAGCACTTGTTCCTTTTCAATCTATAACCTTTCCCGGTTGCTCCATATAGGTTACGTTTGGTTGCATGCGTATGCGCTCATATGTTAACTTCCCAATATGACTTAATATGTCCAAGGGTCCAACAATTCGTGGGCCTAGCTTTCCTTTCTTTCCGGACCACATCTCTCCTTTCCAAGGGAATACCTATAATAGCACTAGGTCCCCTACTTCCTACTCTTTTTCATTTCGTGTCAAATCAATATACTTCTTATATCCATCTTGGGCTATTACCAGCCGTCCTCTGATTAGATCTATTATATCCTTGGTGCTTTGGACTACTGCGGGTCCGAGCATCTTGCGCTATACAACTTCATCCTAACATAAGGGAGATCAACATTGTCTTCCCTCAAGGATCTCATAAGGCGATATCTCAATACTGACATATGATCTATTATCGTAAGAAAACTCAATCCGTGTTAAGTGATCGTTCCAATTTCTCTCAAGTCTATTGCACAGACTCTCATCATTGCTTCTAGCATTATAGCTTTTGCTTCTCAATAACCATTCTTTTCCAGTTCGTAGTCATTACTATCTTCCGTACATAATACTATACTGGTTACACTTTTGCTCGTTAGCATTCTATAACCTTTTAATAATTGCGTCAACCTTAGTATCACGAACGCGTTAGATTCGGAATACCACCGTACTGATACTACTCCTTCCTAGCTGCTTCTATCTTTGAAAGCTTAATCCATCGTATAGAAGTAAAAGAATTTATTGAGAGATCACTATGATCTTGAACACTTGTTATATCGCATAGTTAGTACAGAAGGTGGCCAGCCTTTAGTACTTGACAAGCAATTAAACAACATATGGTATCCTACTAGGCTTCTATCACATAGATAGATAGTCATTCGGCAATACCTCCCCTTCTGGAAGGGTTGTTCTTCTCAGCTTACATGAAATGAAAAGGAGAGAAAAGAACTAATTGAAGAGAATCGTATATATATAAAAATACTGGCACAAAATATCTGGCTTGGAATCTACCTCTAAACTATAGAGGTTTGGCATAGGAGAACAAAACATATACGTATATATATCAACATCAAGTATTATAGCATCGTATTTCACATGCCTAAATATTTTTGCTATCCCGTCCATCATTCTATGGACCCATGCTCTTGTACGAGCTTATACACAATCACCTTTGAAACTCCCTCGACATCGAAATCGAATCTGGGATTTCATTCTAGACATCATCGTTATTAGAATTCTATGCTTGCACCGCAACCTTCCTCGTATAGTAATACGACTCTCTATTGATAAGAAGGAATAAGTATTCAATAGGTAGATAATCGACTTAATTAGCCTATCAATGATAACTTATACACCACCACGACTCGATTAGTGGTACTTAATCTCAACATTCATTACCATACAACTCTCGCGGTTGTAATCGGCTCATTATTCAAAGAATCGTTGATGCATTACTATAGTCCACCACGGACCTACGGTAGTCATTCGTTTTCCTTGGAATCTTAATAGCTAACCATACGGAGTCCATACCTGTCGTATCGAATTCTTCTAAGGAGTTAACATAATCACCATTCATAATTCATGAAGAACACTCCAGCTCTGACGTACTTTCATGACATGAAGCAGATAAAATTACAGAAGAGTTTCAATCAAAGCAATGATAGCAGGTTAATACCATTATTAACCATATGTCTTTATTGGGAGACATGCATCTCAAAGGTTCATTTAGTCATTTCGTAATATGGTCCTGGCTTATCTCAAGATAGTACCTTCTAAGATAGATAGCCCGCTCATGGCGATTACACGAATTAAACCTTTACCAAACTACTATTACGGTTGGATATTGCAAAGTCATCAGAAGGAATATCAATCTTCCAAACCATAATACAACCTTCACGGCTTCAACCATCATCACTGTATTCCTCTGGCACGAGCGCCTATAATTATCCTCTTACATTTAAAGTGTCGGCCACCTCTTTGGCCTTTCCTGATAGTAAAATTTCCTTACAATCAATGTCATTTTAACCACCTCCAACTAAATTTTCTACCTCATTTCAATCACTGCTTATGTAAAAATGCTTTTCTTAAGTCCTGGTGAGAAAAGAAAAAAAATCACCATTTTTCCATAAGTCATTTCCTTAGTCTTTAGATGTGAACATTGTCACAACTGACTCTCGATCATACTTAGGACGTCTCTTATCTTGGGTCCTTCTCGTTTTCACCAATCTCGACCTTCATTGGGTCGATCTATACTTTTTATGGTTTAACACGTGCCCACCTGGCATTATTATAATTATGCCATTTTTCCTTTATCAAATTTATATTCTTGAGAACTTCGAATAATACATTTCTCCTTATAAAACCTCTAAGGTTATCCTTGAATCGTTCCTCCTGTATTCCCTAGATACAGGGCATATCAAAATACCATTTACTAATACTAGAACCATTGTCTATTTACTTCTGAAAAATTTCTCTACTGATCTTTAAAGGTTGTTGTTACTTTAGTCCTTCATTCCATACTACCCAAACCCATAATGTCCCTATTAAGGGTGAAATGCCAATCTTTATGCATTCCCCTAGGGTTCATCTCAAGTTATCGAAGTTATATCATTAATTCCACCTTTAAAAAGGTACTTACATCCTTCCATGGATAAATCAAGTCATATATCCTTGATAGATTATCTTATTCAATCATTCCCACCTCGATAGTCTATACCAATTTCACGATAGCATCCTTATTCAAAATAAGTTCAATCCATATGGCCTCCAAAAGATAACAACGGTTATCCACTTTTATTGCCTGATTTGGTAATGATAACAGGGATGTTCTAGAAGATATTGGTCATGTTCAACGTGAACTTCTTCTTAATAAATCCTTATTTACTTTTGTTGTTTATCTCAACAGTCATCTCAATGTTGGGATATCTTTCATACCTGGCATCTCCCTTTCTGGGTATCATGCCCCCGATCTTACACTTCACTTTCTTGAAGGTCACTTCCTTCATCCAATTTTCCTAATTTCTTACTTTCTTGCCTCCTCAGTCTATCCGCGTCTCCTTGTTTATCCTTCGGACTATCTCAAGGTTTCCTCGAATCCTCCCAACTTAAAGGGGATAAAATATATGTATCTTTCATGCCTTCATCCATCAGCTTTAACTCATGGTGAATCACTCTCATCCTGACGATTACATACTTTTATATTTCTATTGCTACGAGTCTTTAGGGTTTCCTCATATCTAACTCCCTTATCATTCCTCCAACTCTATTGCCTTTATATTCCTTTCCACTTCGGTTTCTTTTTATTTTATTTTCTATTACAATCATTTCATGTACCCACTACTCATTGACTTCAAACATCATGTCGTTCTGGGATTATTGTCATCAGAACGAATCTTGACAACTTTTACAACTTAGCTTCATAATTCATCATTCTCGTCCGCCTTTGTTCTGGCTCTAAAGCTTTTACAGTATCTCCATAATCTTGGGAATTAATTTCTCAAAAACAATTGACTAAACTTTAATCAGTTTATCATAACCTCTGGCTTCGTGCCTTTCTTGGTCTTTCACCAGCGGGTGGCCTCTCTCTTAGGAAGGTAAGTGACAAAAACAGTCTTTTGTGATTCGTCCATCATTTAGAATCTCAAATGATTCCTATATTTCCTTTAGCCAGGATCTTGCCTCGACTGGGTCAACCTGTTCCTTGGAACTCTGAGAGCTTAGCGACTTAAAGGTCCTGGAAGAATTTCCCACCGCACTGTTTCCTCAGGGTGGTGGTTGGGGATAATAGTCTAAGTTCGGTCTAGAAAGGTCCATAAATTGTCGTATAGGAGTACCGTCTCGGGTCTCCTTTCCTTACTCGACTTCTGTTTCCTTAGTCTGAACGTTCCCTCCTCCTCCCCATAATTGGGGTCATCCTACATATTTTAAATCCTCATATTCCACTTCATTATGTTATGGGTTCCTTCTATCTTGATGGCGACCTCCCTGACTATCACGTTCAGGGTTTGCTATAAATCTTATTCCTCAAACTAGCTTTCATCTAAGATCTCATCTTTAAGCTCTTGAACATTTGGAACCCAAATTCTGTAGGAATACCTCATTATTCCCTTATCATCTTTCTCGGTATTAATCTCTTATCTATTTGTTGGCTCTCTGCCTTCATTCATCACTTTTTCTGGCACAATATGTTCTTTTCCAATAATTCGGGTTGTATTGCAATCTCAAACATCTTTTCGGTACCGGCTCCGGTTACCTTCACTTCTATTTCCATTTTATCAAAATCTCTTATAAACTCTCCCAAAGACATTATCATCTTGAGTCTCTCCTTTTTACTAAGGGCATCAGCCACCACATTGGCTTTCCCCGAATGATAAAGAATCTCCCAATCATAATTCTTGATTAGCTCTAACCACCTCCTCTAGCACATGTTGAGCTCTTTATGCGTGAAAATGCACTAGAGCACTTATGGCTTGTGTAAATCTCGCACTTCTCTCCATACAAGTAGTGCCTCCAATCTTTAGGGTAAAACTATTGCCACAAGCCCAAGCTCATGGGTGGGGATATCAAATTTTATATTCCCTTAATTATCTTGACGCGTACGCGATTACCTTGTTGTGTTGTATAAGAGCACCCTAATTCCTTATGCGAAGCGTCAATACAATTCATAAAATCTCCTTTTTCCATCCGGCAATGCCAACATAGGAGCCGTCACCAACCTTTGCTTTAGTTCTTAAAAGCTTTTCTCGCATTTCTCTGTCCATTCAAACTTCTCAGTCTTACGAGTAAGCCGCGTTAAAGGGGCTACTATCTTTACAAACTTGAACGAACCTCCGGTAGTGACCGGCCAATCCTACCTCTGGTAGTTTCCCTAACCACGGTCATCAATTCCTCTGTGGTCCTTTATTCATTCTTGTCAGGATCCTCCACGGGATCCTCCTCAGCAACAATCCCTTCTAGGATAACATCCTCAACCGCTACATCCTCAATATGAACATCATCTGGTCCTGCCTTAGGAAGCTCTATCGGATCCACAATCCGATCTCCAATTAGTAATAAAATATCATCGCCCTGTTGCTCCTCAACCTCAGGGTTCGGAGTCCCGCTACCATATACGATAATGAACTACGCTTCTATCACGATATTTATAAGGGTTCCCATAAGGGTTTTAACTGTCAGTACTACGTTAGGTAGTCCGACTATGAACTTGGCAAGAGTCCTTATTATCTTAGTGAACTTATTATTTTAACGTCACATCATCTCTCAGGTTTATAACGCTTAGCTCTGATACCATTTATGTAACACCCCCAAATCCGGGGTCGGGGATCCCGGTTGTCACGAGTTCCATTTCCCTTAATAACACCCAATCTTAATAAACAATCAACTACTCTGTACTGTGACCCCACAATAAACACACACACCACAAGTTATAGTCTCAGAGATGAATATCCAAAAATAACAAGAGTCATTTTATTCCACTATTATTTGCCATTACACCTTAAATGGGTTTCTGAATAAATTTACATTTTCCTTGCCATTATTACAATTCATAAATATAAATAAGTCGGGTACATCAAAAGTTGAAAGCCTAGCCTTTTGGTAGATCCTACCTCAGCTACAACGGCATCAACGCCTACAGGAAACTGCGGAACGTTTCCTATTCGCTCGCGAATTGGGAGCTTGATCCTGTTCATCTTGTCTATCTGTTGTTGTGTGATGAAAGAAGAAAGCAAGGGTGAGCAACACGCCCACCGAAATAATATGTATAATAATTAACAATATATGAGCATTCTCATAGTACTCATGAAAGTCTTGGTCAAGAAGAAATGAACCAAGTTTGATCTCTTAACGTGACCAAGTCGCAAAATATTCAGTATATATGTACATATACTTTTCAAAATTTTGGAAGTCCTTTTCCATGCATAATAAACACAGAGTTCTACTTTATAACTGTATAAAAATATCGTTGCAAGGTGATCTCATATATCTAACCTTGTCTCAATGTTTTTCTGAAAATCTTTGACATGCATAAGATAATCATTTACTAGATATAAGTTTAAAAGATGAAGTTAAAAGATACTCCAATATACTTATATCTTTTCCGAATACTACTTGAACTACCACCGTTCAAGTTATAATTAGTTTCAAAAGTTCATCACATAGATGAGACTACAAGACAAGATTTGAATAGATTCAATCTTTATAATATCATTCAAAAGAAATGAAGTTACGAGATACTTCATTAAGTCACGATATATATATCCATATATATCTCTCATACATTTCTTGAAAACCTCTGTCATGTAAAGTATGAACAGAGTTTGTAACATCCAATGAATTTTGGAAAGGAAAAGAATTTTGGCATAAACCCGATATCTTGCTGATCAGGCAAAGATACCAATAAGTAACCTTTTCTACTGTAGATGGATGAATTCCTCGCCGGTCATCACCCAGGCCACATTAGGACCTCGCGCTAGATCGTTACCAGGCTACTCACGCGGGATGGACTGTCACCCAGCCTCTTACACCTTCATAGACCGTACCCCGGCCTGTCGCTTATGCTGACTCAATTAGATGGACTTACTTCCCGAACATTGGGCAAGTAATCAAATTGTTTTCTCAAAACAGCAACCTCGTTGCGAATATAAAATACACCATAGAGCCGGATCCCTAAGATTTTTGAGCGAATATTCAAGTCTCCTTCAAAAGGAAGATCTTAAATCTGGAAACGAGTTTTTGGGATCCGCTCTAACTTTTAAAATCATTTTAAAGACACGAAAACATTTTTAAGAATGTTTGGAGTAATGCTGATTTAATGAAATAAATCAGTCCCGATATATTAGAAAATATCTGAATATTATTATTTAAATAATATTCCCATAAGTATAATCCTTATAAAAATAATTGAAGTAAAAGTTTTAAAACTCATACTTGAAATGAATAATAAATAACCAAAGATATACTTATACGAAAGTACGATCTTTATTTAAATAATCGAAAATAGGTTTGATTATCGAAACATTATTCTTTAATAAAATAAAGAATATTATTTAATAAAAGAAGCGGAGTCATAAGTACTCGAATGAATATTCAAAATAATATTCATTAAATAAAATAAGCGGAGTCATAAGTCCTCGAATGAATATTTAAGATAATATTCATTAAATAAATAAGCGGAGTCATAAGTCCTCGAATGAATATATTCAAAATAATATTCATTGAATAAAATAAAGTTATCTAATAAACCTTATCCGATTAATAGTTTTGAAAACTATATCAATATATATATATATATATATATTATACTCGGTAACATCGACTCCCAGTTTAGAAAAATGTTCACATTTGGGTCCCTTATACTAAGGGTATACGCAACTACTGCTTATCTCTAGCATAGGTATTATGCAACTTATAAGCAATTGAATCAACAATTAGATATCAAGATTACGAAACAGACATGCATATATACCATATCACATGCTCCAATATATCGCAAGATTTGCTAATAACAATCATGCACTTATCACAAGATAATGCATATACATATATTTACATCACCACAACAGTATAACGGGTAGAAAACTTGCCTGAGTGTTCCCGGATAGACTTAAGGTTAGAGTGGGTCCGATAACCTATGAACAACAACATAAGTCGGAATTAAACCCCGGTCGCTTAAGAAACTAGACTTTAACCAATTGAACCTTAACGTTCGCTTATGGTCACTTCTACGCTTAACGAATCACATAAGTCATTCGAGTACCCTTGGCTCCACCATTTTTAATAAATTAACCATTAAGAATTTTAAGGCGATTCTTTTGTGAGTACCCTACCAACTGCCTAATCCACTTTACATAATTGATTAATACTCCAATTAGTCATTTAAGGACCTTAACCAAGGTTTCAAAGTAAGGTGAGGGGTAATGGTTCGGTCGCGAAATGCCGTTACTTAAAACGGTCGTTTCTCCTAAACTGTACATCGGATTCAAGCGAACCACATATCAAAACGAAGCTCGTAACATGAAATATCTAGTCATGGCAATGGTCAAAACCTAACAGTGAGTTCACGGGTCTTGATGTTAAGAACAGAACAGTTAAGGAAAATCGGGCATTATGACATTTATGTTTACGCGATTTCCAATTTAATTAACACTCTAAATTATCATCAATTCACTCACAACCACCAATACAACAATATTCAACCATCATACTACAAACTCAGTCCCCAACTCCAAATTTTACCAATTTATCCAACCAATCAAAGACCCAATATTCAAAACCAATACAAATCCGCCAAAACTACTTATAATCAAAGATCAAGCCTTAATACTAACAATGCCTCAATAAAACTTAATGGAATCATAAAATCAAAGCTAGGGTTTGAAGTTGATACCTTCCTTGGTAGGTGTTAAGTTTTTAGGAAGCCTTAGGGAGCCTTAATCTAACCTCCTACAAGCTTGATCTTTCCAAAGAAATCAAGAACACAAAATTAGGTTTTGAAGTTTCTAAAAGTCAGATTGAAAGAACTGTAAAAAAGAGGGTCTTACCTTGCTGTTTTGGAAGAGACTTGTGAACAAGAATTGTAGGCCATCTCAATACCTTTCCAAAGAGCTATAGAACATACTACTTGAGTGAGTATTGAAGGAGATATGGTAGTTTGAAGTTGTTGTTCTGGTTTTGGCCGAGAGCTTTTGTTCTTGGAAAGCAAAAGTCAACTTCTAATTTGTGTTTTGTGATTTGTTTTGCCTTGGATTGGTTGTTTTGTTTTTGTTTTGATTAATTAACCTTTTAACCATGGTAAATTTTGTGTGGTTTATAATCAACCAACACTTCCTTCCCTTTTTGGTCATGCTTATGTCATCTGCTTATGTCATCTTGTTACACTTGCCTTCCTCTTGTTGGTGTGATGACATCATCGTCCATTAACCTCTTTGATTAACCCCTAATTACTTGGCTAATGACCGCTGATCTGTTATACGGTTCGCTTAACTTTCGTTCTCGTTTATTGTTTGAGGGATCATACCCGGGATCTTATTACTTGGGTTCCCCTAAACCTTTCTCAATATTTTATATTCCTTTTATGATCCTCTCTTATAATCCTTGAATTAAATCATTTTAATCATGTTACCTTATACTCAATTCTTTCGGTATCTGGTGGATTTTCGGGAAAAATCAAAGTGTTCGAATTTGGATTCTGACGATCTTTACATACACTTATTTACTTTGTGGAATACTAATACGATCTTAGAATTTCCATAACAGTAGTCCTATATAGCATGGTCTGATAATTTTCCTTAATCAGCATCATCAGCAAAAGTTACTATTCATCCATGTTTCAAAAATTCCAAAAATTGGGGTTATTACAGAGACCGTACGAGCCAGTATACCATCCAGATGATTGCGGACGAGCTCTGGTGTATTGTGAAGACGCTTCGAGAGGATAAGACTACCAAACCCCGTTCTCACGGAGTGGAGCCTTAGTTATTTCCATTATCTACCTTTCATGTTGTTGTATTATCGGAATTTGTAGAATTCCCTGTTGATTCCTTTAAACAAGCATGTTATTCCTAGATTCAGACTTTATTCTAATCTCGATGTACCTTGACCTTAAAATTTCAATTATTATGCATTATCATTCTATTTGTTTTCAATTGTTTTTATGCCTTTATATGCGTCACCCTTATTGTTTAATTTAAAACTAGACCTCATATGTGAACATAATGCCATGTGACACCCTACCCTCGAATTATCTTATTGTTCATACCTGTTTTGATAAAACTTTTATTTCAGGATCATGCCACCCAAAAAGAAGAACCCAACAACCCCATCTACCACAGATCCTAATATTCTCCGATTACTGGAAACCTTACAACAGCAAACAAATGATATAGCTCAACAACAAAGAACTCTTCAATAATAATTTGAAAACCAAGATAACCGTGAACCACACCAACCACCTGATCCACCAGTACCACCTCGATAAGTTGTCACTTTCAAAGCTTTTCAGAATGTGAATCCACCTGCATTTTATGATACCACTGACCCAGTAATAGCTAATACATGGATTAAGGAAACGGAAAGAACTTTTGAATTGGTTCAGTTAGGAGAAGATCAGAAGACGGCATATGCTACTTATTTTCTGAAATGGGAGGTCATCTATTGGTGGGATTCAGTGAAAGCTATGGAGGCAAATCAGCAAGTTTCTTGGGAAAGGTTTAAGAAGTTATTTTTGGAAAAGTATTACCCTAAGTACATGCAAAATCAGATGGAGCTTAAATTTCTTGAACTGAAGCAAGGGAGTATGACTGTATTGGAGTATGAGAAGAAGTTTACAGAGCTGTCAAGGTTTGTGACAAAGTATACCAACAGTGAGGAGGAAAAAAGCAAAGAGATTCCAACAAGGATTAGAGTCTTGGATCAGAGATAGAGTGGCTATATTTGAGCTTGATACTTATGCAGGAGTAATATAGAAAGCTGCTCTGATTGAGAGTAATGGGATGCAGTCAAGGAAGGAAAGAGATAACAAGAAGAGGAAGGTTCCATTTTATGGAGAGAAGTCTGAAGCTGGAATCTCACAAGACAGGAGTGTAAAAAGGATTGGAATCCACAAAGACGGAAATTTTCAGAAGAAGGGAAATTTGAATAAAAGACAAGAATCAAAAGGGAATAACCAGGCAAGGCAAGGGCAAGTTAGAAAAAATAGATTTCAGAGACCAGAGTGCAAGTATTATGGAAAGAGACACCCAGGAGTGTGTAATTAGCTGAACATGACATGTTATAGATGTAACCAGAAAGGACATTTGGCTAACGAGTGTAAGATATCGAAGCCGAGAGTTACATGCTACAAGTGTCGAAAGACTGGACACATAGCTAGGGAGTTCAAGTCAACCGGACCAGTTTAAGCTCTGATAAATGTGGCAAGCACCAGTGCAAGCATACCAGCTGAGGTATTGGCATTACCTCCACCACCACCAACAACTCCGCAAGCAACGGCAAGGACATTCAATTTAAAAATGACGGATGCTGTTCAGAGTTCTGAGGTGATATCAGGTATACTTTTATTAAATAATGTCGAAGCTAAAGTATTGATTGATTCTGGAGCGACGAGATCTTTTATATCAGAAACTTTTATTGATAGACTTCAATGTGGTAATTGCGAATCAAAAGAAGATTCATCTGAGTCAACTTTATCCCAAGTGTGAGATTGATATCTCGGGATATAAATTTTCAGCCGACTTGATACTTTTCAAGTTAGGGGAGTTTGATATAATCTTAGGCATGGATTGGTTAGGGAAGAATAACGCTCAGATAAATAGTAAGTCCAAGAAGGTGTACTTAAAGATGGAGAGTGGAGAGAAAGTAGTATTTAAGGGACAGAGGCAAGAGCGACTGTTTCTTACAATCATTCAGGCTAAGAAGTTGCTTAGGAAAGGTTGTGAGTCGTTCCTAGCTTATGTAGTAGATTCAGAAAGAGACAGCCTCAGCATAGAAGATATTCCCGTAGTCAATGAATTTCCAGAAGTGTTTCTAGATGAACTACCAGGTTTACCACTAGATCGACAAATTGAGTTTGAGATCAACCTAGCTCCAGGCACGGAACTAGTTTTGAAGGCCCCATATAGGATGGCACCAGCAGAAATGAAAGAGTTGGCAAGCCAGCTACAAGAATTGTTGGACAAAGGAGTGATAAGGCCAAGTACATCGCCATGGGGAGCACCTGTTCAGTTCAAAAAGAAGAAAGATGGAAGCATGAGGTTATGTATAGATTATCGGGAGTTGAATAAGGTGACGATTTAGAACCGGTACCCGCTACCTAGAATAGATAACCTATTTGATTAGCTGAAGAGAGCAAAGTGCTTTTCCAAGATTAACTTAAGATCAGGATACCATCAACTAAAGATCAAAGAAGAAGACATCTCGAAGACAACATTCAGGACAAGATACGGACATTATGAATTCTTAGTGATGTCATTTGGGTTGACTAATGCTCCGGCAGTATTTATGGATCTGATGAACCGGGTATTCAAAAATTATTTGGACAAGTTTGTAGTGGTATTTATTGATGACATTCTTATGTTAGATATATTTGATAATGTCTTGACTAATATGATTTATGTTTAGTTTTCAGATCTTACTTAAACAGGACAAATCAGTACTTAACTGAAATCAGCACTTATACTGAAGTCAGAACTTAAGTGATCAGTACTTAAGGTTCAGGAGATATTTATCAGGAGATAATATCAGAACTTAAAAGAAACTTTTAGATAAGGAAGGCGGCTGATTGAAAGGAAAGAAGATCGAGACAAATGTACGAAGAGATATGCATGAAGAAGGAATTTTACGAAGAATGGAATACTTGGAAGAAAAGATATCTGATTGATATATTTTAGGAAGCAGAATTATATTCTATATCAATTAGCGATTATCTTGTAACTGTGTAGTATATAAACACAGACATAGGGTTTACACTATAAGTGTTATTATTATCGAGAATATTATTCATTGTAACCCTAGCAGCTCTTGTGATATTTGTTCATCACTGAGAGAGGACAGTTCCATATTGTAACAGAGTTTATTGCATTGAGTAAAGTCTGTTTTCTGTTACTTGTGTTATTTGAATTCGATTTGATTGTGCTATACACTGTATTCAACCCCCTTCTACAGTGTGTGTGACCTAACAAGTGGTATCAGAGCCTATCTGTTAACACACAAACAGTTTAAGATCCAAAAACAATCATGTCTGAAGCAGAAACTCCAACCAAGCCCACCAAAACTGAAGAACCACCAAAGACTCAAATCCATAGTCGATATGAGGCTATTAGAGTTCCCATACTGAAGCCATCTGAATATCCCATACAGAAGGTGGGGATGACTATGTTTCTGGAAGCTATTGATCCAGAATATCTTGACAGAATCCATGAAGGACCTCACAAGCCAACAAAACTCATTGTTGTAGTTGTAGGTGAAGCAGCAAAGTCTGTACCAAAGGAGAAGAGTGATTACACTGCTGAAGATATTGCTTCAATTGCTAAGGATGCTAAGGTACGACACTTGCTGCATAGTGCCATTGATAATGTAATGTCAAATAGGGTAATTAACTGCAAGACTACAAAGGAGATATGGGATGCCTTAGAGACAAGGTGCCAGGGAACTGATTCGATTAAGAAGAACAGGAAGACAATACTCACTCAAGAGTATGAACACTTTGACTCAAAGCCTAATGAGTCATTGACTGATTTATATGACAGATTTGTCAAACTCTTGAATGATTTGTCACTAGTTGATAAGGAGTATGATATTGAAGATTCAAACCTTAAATTCCTGTTAGCTCTTCCTGAAAGTTGGGATTTGAAGGCAACAATTATAATAGACAACTATAATCTTGAAGAAACAACTCTTGATGAAATTTATGGGATGCTCAAGACTCATGAACTTGAGATGGAACAAAGAAGCAAGAGGAAAGGAGGAAAGTCAAGGATAGTTGCTCTTAAGGCTGAAGAAGAATCCCCCAAGGCAGCTACCTCAAGGAAAGGCAAGGGAAAAGTGCTCATCACAAAGTCTGATACTGAGTCATCAAGTTCTGATAGTGATGATGACTCAAAAACTGAAAGCTTGCCTGAGATGGATGTTAATGAAGAGATGATGAAGCTGTGTGCTCTTATGGTGAAAGGAATCACAAGGATTGCATACAGGAAGTTCAGGAAGGGAAAGAGGTTTTCCAGGAAAGGTGCAAGTTCTGATAAGAAGAATTTCAGAAAATATGAAGGCAAAGGAGGGAAGTCTGACAGAGGAGATCACTCAAATGTCAAATGCTACAACTGTGGTGAGAAAGGCCACATATCTCCTGATTGCAAGAAAATGAAGAGTGATAAAGGAAAGGCTCTTGTCACAAAGAAGAAAAGCTGGACAGACACTTCAGATTTTGAAAGTGAGGAGAACTATGCCTTGATGGCAAATGCTGATATGGCAAATGCTGATAGCAGTCCTAAAGCTGCTGAGTTAAAGGTACCTCAAACTACTTATGCCTTTCATACTGATGATATTAATGAGTTGAGAAGATATCTTAAAACCATGTTTATTAGTTATAGAGATCAAACTTTAACATGTGAAAGATTAACTTCTGAGAATCTTGCTTGTAAAAAGAGGAATGATTATTTAGAAAAAGAGATAGTCATGTTTCATCAAACTCAGAAAGATAGAGATGATGTTTTCTATGTTAGGGATGAATTACTTAAAATGAATGAGTCTCTAAAAACTGAGCTAGAAAAGGAAAGAGAGATTATCAGGACTTGGACTAACTCTCGCAGAACAACTCAGAATTTGTTAAGTAGTGGAAACTGGAAAGAGGGCTTAGGTTATGGAGATGATAAGAATGATAAAGGAACTGTAGAAATTAAGCCTATAGTTGTTAAAAAAAAGCCAAAGTTAAAACCTTTTAAGTTTGTAGCTGTAAAGTCTGAAACTGAAAAATCAGAAGTTAAAGAGGAATTAACTTCCGACAAACTAAAACAGGAAAAGACAACTGAAGTAAACGTGGGCTTAATGACAAAGAAGCAGCTTAAACATAAGCTGAAAGAAGTTAAGAATATAAACAAGGTAAAGTCACCTAGGAAAAATAGGAATGGAAAGGAAGGTGTAAATAAAAGCAAAGATTATTGATAGGGATAAATAAGTTCTGATTTTATAATTAATGGGCAGATAGGCCCAATAATAAGATGTATAATATTCAGACCAGAAAGGTTAAGCCTGATGGACCAGATCAGGCCTAATGGAATGAAAAAGGCCCAAAAGCCCTGATTATTAATTAATTTCGTAATTAATTAATAAGGGAGAAATCAGATGTTGAAAAGAGTCCCGATAAGGATATAAATCCTTAGAGATTAGCCTCAAGGGGACCTAAAAGGATAAGGAATCAGCTTCCTACTTCCTAGGACTCCTAAGTCTATCCTAATTCAGAGGCTTGTCCACCAAGTCTCCTATACCAAGTCCAATTCAAGGACCACCAACATCTATATAAGGGGTCTCACCCCCACCAATCAGAACTACGTTTTTTGACTTGATCCTTGGCAATCAGCAAGGTACGTAGGCATCTTGTTAAGGCAGATTGAGTCACGAAACACAAGAGCAGTCAAATCGAGCCTTGGAGCTCACGTTCCTTAGTATTAAATACAGCAATTATATATAGTAGTTTTAACATTTGGCGCCGTCTGTGGGAAAGACTGAACAACAACCATGGCGAGAACACGGAGAACAACCAGCACTCTGGAGGAGGGAACACCATCAGGGACAACCCAGGTGATTTCATCAACCGTGGAGGTTCCTCCCCATTCAACTTATGCATCTACTCAGGGGGAAGCCCAGACAGGGGCAACTCATCCTCAGCCACAAGGGACAACTCCCCCGACTAATCAAGGTACGAATCCTCAAGTTCAACAAATACATATACCTGTGAATTCTCGACCCGTCGGGTATGAATATTCAACTATTGTTACTACTAACCCCCCTTATGGGATGCCCCTTCACCCTGAGGTTGGAGGAAGTGGATATGCTGGGCGAAGCGAAGCACGAGGGCGGTCGCCCCCCTATATACGAGGTTTGGATCCTATCCCTGAGGATCGGGAATTTTCTGGTCCATACACTGAGAGAGACTCCGAATCTTCGGATGATGAAGTAGCCCCGAGAAGGAGGCGTCCTGGAAAAGAGCCAATGGCCGATGGAAGGCAACGCCCCCAAAGCACCCCAGGGGCGAATCCCCAAGAAGTACAGGAAAAGATCAGGGCTCATGAGGCTGAAATCCAAAGGCTGAGGCGTGATTTGGAGGCTCACCAAGCCACCAGACCCCACATACCTCCTAGGGGGAGAAATCCTCTTCCTATCATAGACCTGGATGGTCCGGTAAGAAGAAGGGCTGCTGTCCCAAGAACTGATCCAAGCAATCTCCTTCCCCTTGGAGATCCTGATGATCCAACTCCACCCTTCACAGAAGAGATAATGAATGCCCATATCTCAAGAAAATTCAAGATGCCCACTATCAAAGCCTATGATGGCACGGGAGACCCCGCTAATCATGTTAGGACATTCTCTAATGCACTGCTGCTGCAACCCGTGAATGATGCTATAAAATGTCGGGCCTTCCCTCAAACCCTGTCGGGTATGGCTCAAAGATGGTACAGTCGCCTACCCCCAAATTCTATTGGATCATTCAGAGAATTAAGTCAGGCTTTTATTAAGCAATTCATCAGTGGAAGAGTCCATGAGAAAAGTTCAGCATCTCTTATGAGTCTTGTGCAGGGAGCTAAAGAATCCTTAAGAGATTACCTAAATCGTTTTACAAAGGAGGCTTTAAAAGTCCCAGACCTTGATGATAAGGTAGCCATGATAGCACTACAACAAGGAACTAGGGATGAGTTTTTTAAGATGTCTTTGGCTAAACGACCCCCTGAGAGCATGTTGCAGCTCCAAGAGAGGGCAGGGAAGTATATCAAGGTTGAAGAAAGTATGAGGAAGACTGTAGTAAGTAATGAGCCCACTGGAGGCAAGAAACGAAAAACTGATTTGGAGTATATCGCTAAGGATAAATATCCTAGAACTGAACAAAACCCTGATTCAACCCCCAAGAAGGGAGGACCTGGGCAAAAGTTCACTGAATACGCTAAGCTGAATGCTCCCAGAAGTCAGATTTTGATGGAGATTGAGAAAGACAGAGATATTCGCTGGCCTAAGCCCTTGAAGGCTGATCCCGCCAAGCTAGATAAGGGCAAGTATTGCAGGTTTCACAAAGATGTTGGCCATGACACCGATGAGTGTAGGCAGGTGAAAGATGAAATTGAGTTTTTGATTCGAAAAGGAAGATTGAACAAGTATACTGGAGATGGAGGAGACAGAAATAATAATGGAAGGAAGAACTTTGAAGATCGTAGGAGGGACCAAGATGATCAGGGGCGGAATCCCCAACCTAGAGGACCAGTTATAAACACCATTTATGGAGGGCCGAGACCTCGAGGGCCTGTGATAAACACGATCTTTGGAGGTCCAACTGCTGCTGGATTGTCCAAAAATTCCAGAAAGGCATATACTAGAGAGGTTATGCATATTGTTGGAGAAGCCCCGAAGAGGGCCAGGACAGAAGTAACATTGGCTTTTGATGATTCCGACCTAGAGGGTGTGAAGTTTCCCCATGACGACCCGCTGGTCATAACGCCGATAATAGGAAATAGCCCGGTTAAGAGGGTCCTTGTGGATAATGGTGCTTCTGTGGATATCTTGCTCCATGACACCTTTCTAAGGATGGGGTATAACGACTCCCAGTTGACACCAACCGACATGCCGATATATGGATTTGCTGGAGTAGAATGTCCTGTGGAAGGGATAATTAAATTGCCAACCACCATAGGTACGGAGCCAAGGCAAGCAACGCAGATGCTGGATTTTGTGGTGGTAAAGGCTAGTTCAACTTATAATGCTATCATGGGGAGAACAGGGATACATGCCTTCAAGGCAGTCCCCTCTTCCTACCATTCAGTCATAAAGTTTCCCACCCGAAACGGGATTGGAGAAGAGAGAGGAGATCAAAAAATGGCTAGAAGCTGTTATGTGGCCTCTTTGAGGGCAGATGGAGTCGGGGGGCAGGTTCTTCCTATTGAAGATATGGATGTTCGAGAAAATGATGAGAATAGAGGAAGGCCAGCAGAAGAATTGGTTTCGGTTCCTTTAGATCCCAAGAATCCTGAGAGGATGACTTTCATTGGAGCTACATTAGAGGAGCCCCTTAGAGGGAAGTTAGTGAAATTTTTGCAAGAAAATAGTGATGTGTTTGCATGGTCAGCAGCTGATATGCCAGGCATAGACCCGGAGTTAATTACCCACAAGTTAAACGTGGATCCAAGCCGGAAGACAGTGAAACAAAAGAAAAGAAATTTTGCCCCGGAAAGACAAGAGGCTATAAAGCAGGAAGTGGAAAAGCTCTTAGAGGCTGGTTTCATTGAGGAGATTCAATTTCCGGAGTGGTTAGCAAACCCTGTAATGGTGAAGAAGGCTAATGGAAAGTGGAGGATGTGTATAGACTTCACCGATCTGAATGATGCATGCCCCAAAGACTGTTTTCCGCTGCCTAGAATTGATACTTTGATTGATGCCACCGCTGGACATGAGATGCTGAGTTTCATGGATGGGTTTAGCGGATACAACCAGATCAAAATGCATAAGGATGACATTCCAAAGGTATCATTTATCACTGACTTTGGTGTTTATTGTTATCTTGTTATGGCGTTTGGTCTCAAGAATGCAGGAGCCACCTATCAAAGGTTGGTGAATAAAATTTTTAAGGATCTTATTGGGAAGACTATGGAAGTCTATGTTGATGACATGCTAGTCAAGAGTCTAGTAAAGACTGATCATATAACCCATTTGAGGGAAGCTTTTGAGGTCCTGAGGTACCACAAGATGATGTTGAATCCCACGAAGTGTGCTTTCGGAGTAGGATCTGGAAAATTCTTGGGATTGATGGTCTCAAAGAGGGGAATTGAGGCTAACCCCGATAAAATAAAGGCAATCCTGGACATGGAACCCCCAAAAACTGTCAAGGATGTTCAGAAACTCACAGGAAGGGTTGCTGCGCTAGGACGATTCATCTCCAAGTCAGGAGACAAGTGCTTGTCATTCTTCAAGTCATTAAAGAACATTAAAGACTTTGTATGGAGTGAGGAAAATCAGAAGGCATTTGAAGAGTTAAAGAAGTATATGGGCCAGGCCCCGTTGTTGGCCAAGCCAGTTCTGGGTGAAGTTTTATTCTTGTACTTGGCTGTTTCAGAAAGTGCCTTGAGCGCGGTGTTGGTTAAGGAGGAACTGAAAGTCCAGAAACCCGTATACTATGTCAGCAAAATTTTGCATGGTGCTGAGTTGAATTATTCAGCCATTGAGAAATTCGCTTTAGCCTTGGTAATGGCTTCAAGAAAGCTGCGTCCTTATTTTCAAGCTCACCAAATTGAAGTGCTAACAAATCAGCCACTGAGAAATATCATTCACAGTCCCAAGGCAAGTGGGAGACTAATTAAGTGGGCAATAGAGTTGGGAGAGTTCGATCTCAAGTATAAGCCACGTATGGCCATAAAAGCCCAGGCACTAGCTGACTTCGTGGTGGAATGTACCATACCCAACCAAGAAGTCGGGGGGCAGGAAGATACCACACCTCAAGACAAGGGAGTCGACAATGGGGACAAGGAGAAAGAATATTGGGTTCTCTATTTTGATGGAGCATCAAAAACAAATTCCAGTGGAGCAGGGTTGGTTTTGCAAAGCCCTGATGGATTCTTAATTGAGTATGCCATGAAGCTAGACTTCCCAACCACAAACAATGAGGCAGAGTATGAAGCCCTGATTGCTGGCCTTGGTCTAGCTGGGACACTTAGAGTCAAAAACTTAAAGGTCCGTGGAGACTCGAAGTTGATCATATCCCAGGTAAAGGGAGAATTTGAAGCAAGGGATGATACGATGGCAAAGTATGTTCGCCTAGTAAGGGCTGTGATGACCCAATTTAATGAATGCCATGTTGAACACATTCCAAGGGAAGAAAATGCTAAAGCAGATGCGCTATCAAAGTTTGCTTCATCTGAGATTGAAGAAAGTTCAGGAAGTGTGTACTTCCGTGTTTTGAAGACACGAAGCATAGATGTTAAGCTTGTGGCTCCCGTAGGCTTGGGGACGTCATGGATTGATCCCATCAAGGCTCACATTCAGACCGGTTGGTTGCCAAGCGATACAATTGAGGCACGGAAGTTAACTGTTCGAGCACTAAGGTACTCTTTGATAGATGGGATTCTATATAAAAGATCTTTCGTGGTTCCTTACTTGAGGTGTCTCAGGCCCGATGAGGCACGCTTGGCTCTTGAGGAAGTGCATGAAGGCATTTGCGGGCAGCACTTGGGGGGCAGGGCCTTGGCTCATAAGTTAACCCGTTTAGGCTTTTATTGGCCAAAAATGATGGCTGATGCCAAAGAATATGTGAAGAAGTGTGACCGCTGTCAAAAGCATGCACCAATTGTTAGACAACCCCCCGAGATGCTGACCTCTATCAACTCACCTATTCCCTTTGCCATGTGGGGGATGGATATTCTAGGGCCTTTTCCTATGGCCACGGCACAAAGGAAATTTCTGATTGTAGCCATTGATTATTTCACCAAGTGGATCGAAGCCAAACCTTTGGCCAAAATCACAACTAAGCAGGTTGCACAATTCCTGTGGGAAAACATTATGTGCCGATATGGAATTCCCCGTATCCTCGTCACTGACAATGGAACGCAATTCAACAATGAGGAATTCAAGAAGTATTGTGAAGAAAATGAAATTGAGTTACGATTCACCTCTGTGGCTCACCCGCAAGCCAATGGGCAAGCGGAGGTAGCAAATCGGATAATCCTGGATGGATTAAAGAAGAGGATCGAGAAGTCAAGAAATAATTGGGTGGACGAGATACTTCCCATATTGTGGGCCTATAGGACTACCTGTAGAGTCACGACAAATGCAACTCCTTTCATGTTGGCAAATGGGGCGGAAGCAGTAGTTCCCGTGGAGATATCACATTCTTCTCCAAGGATTCAGGCTTTTGATGAAAAAGAAAATGAGGAAGGGCAGAAGTTAGCCCTAGATTTAATCGATGAAGTGCGAGATAAAGCACACGCAAAGATAGTAGAATATCAGAAAAAGGCTTCATTCTACTACAACCTAAGGGTTAAAGAGAGGTTTTTCAAACAAGGTGACCTAGTCTTGAGAAAAATAGAGGCTTCTGGTGTCGGACAGAAAGGAAAGCTTGCCCCAAATTGGGAAGGGCCGTATAGAGTCAAGAGCGTTCAGGGTAGAGGAACCTACAAGCTGGAGACTATGGATGGTTTTGAAGTCCCGAGAACCTGGCATGCACAAAACCTGAAGGTTTACTACGTGTGAGATGGTCGAAGTACGATTCTCACTCGTCAGGATGGCGAGTAGGTTGAAAAGCACCTTGAAGCTTTGCTTGCTTAGGATTTATATGTTTTAGTTTTATTACGAAATTTATTAAGACTTGTGTAAGGGACGAATCCCAGACAATTTTATGAAATTCATAAGTTCTTCAAAGTATGTTTGTGGCCTAACAAATAAAAATCAAATGCATGGATGCAAGCATAAAAGGTGATAAATGAAATAGATCTGATAGATGTTACAAAAGTTTGATAAATAAAGTCTCGAAAATAAAAAAAGCCACGCAGGGCTGAAAAAGCTCTAAGGAGCTGAAGTACCCTCGGCATCCATATCATCGTCCTCTCCACTCTCGCTGGATGTCTCTGTCGTCTCGGAGGAGGAGGAAGAGCTGTCGTCCTCAGCAGGTCTGGAAGAAGACTCGGGAGGAGGAAGGAGTGGATCCTGAGGAACATGGTCTGAGACAACTACTCGGGTACGAAACCTCTGTAGCAAAGCCTCGTCATCAGGACAGATATAGTCCGCCGGGTTAATATCAGGACAAGCCTCGTTCACGGTCCCAAGGGCCGTGTCCCAACCAGTCCTAAAAAACTCGGGAAAGACTGAATCATCCCTAATCCTCATAGATTGGGCAAACTCCTCCGAGTCCAGATAGTTGTCTATAGCCTTATCCTTATCCGCCCGAAGTACCACCAGCTCGGCGTTAGACTCTCCGAGTTCTTCCTCCTTGCGCTTGAGCTTCTTCTCCAGGGTAGCATACTTCTTCTGCTGCCTCCTGAGGGCATTATCGGCCTTATCAGAAGCCCGCTTCCATGATTCGGCTTGCCTCACAGCGCCTTGAAAGTAGGCGTTAGAATGAAACAAAACAATTAACAAAGTATAAGGCAAGAAAGTGCTACAAGAACGAGAAATAAGTTTAAAAAAGAGAAGGCATACCGAAGCCAGAGATTGGGCTCCCATGAGCTTAATCCTCTCAAGGTCAGGGGTGGCCACCACATCAGTAAAGTCCTTTGGAGTCACGCTATGGTAGGACCAATCCCAAGCATGCTTCGTGGAACCAACCACGGTATCCCCTCGGCGGAATCCCCAGAGAGGCTGAAAGGCGCCTGTAGCAGCAGCAGCAGGGGCAGCAGCAGTGATAGGAGCATTATGGCCCTCAGCTCCTTCAGTTGAAGCCTCCCCCATAGGCTCCTTGTGCTTTCTCAAGAAGATAGGCTCTGTCGCCTTTCCTCGGGTGTCTAGGCCTGCTAACCGAGCTTTCTTCATCCTAGCTGTTTCCTCGACCAAGGGGACATTGTCCTCGTTAATCTCCTTAGCAGCTGAAACAAAGCAAAAGACAAAATAAGTGATGTTAATAATGCGTGAAATAAAGAAAAATTGAGAAGGGAAGAGAAATACCCTGTTGAGAAACAGAGGATAGTCCCACATGAATCAGGGAAAACTCTTCTAAAAGAGTCCAGCTGGTGGTGGTGCCATCATCCTGAGTGAGCCCATTGTAAATGATAGTTTCTTCAGGAGTTAAGTGAATGGATTTGAGGCTACCATCACTGACCTTCCCGAAGGAAGATCGAAAGAGCGTGCCCCAGTCGCCATTCTCCCAACGTAACCCAACAAAACTATTCCTCCAATTTGGATTATTATCAGGAATAGAGGCGCTATTAAAGATATGTTTGCTTTTGGGCCTTTGTTTGACATAAACCCAGCCACAAATATTAGAAGAACTATTGTAACATTGAAAGACTTTCCTAAAAACGGCTACAGAAAGAGGAAAGCCCTCCCTAAGACAACAAACCATAAAACATAGAATATTCCTCCAGGCGTTTGGAGGAAGCTGACACGGGTTGATTTGTAAGTCAGCCAAAAGATGAGGAATAAAAGGAAGAAAAAGGGAAGAAAAAGCCTGGAAAATTACAAAAAATAATAATAAGGAAATTCCTTAAATTCCTTAAATAATTTCTGAAAAATGTTAATATTTTCAGAAAATTAAGGAAAAATCCAGAAAATTAGGATAAATCCCAGAAATTAAGGGAAAAATCCAGAAATTAAGGATAGATCCCAGAAATTAAGGGAAAAATCCAGAAATTAAGGATAAATCCCAGAAATTAAGGGAAAAATCCAGAAATTAAGGATAAATCCAGAAAATTAGGGAAAAAATCCAGAAATTAAGGATAAATCCCAGAAAATTGAGGGAAAAATCCAGAAATTAAGGATAAATCCCAGAAAATTAAGGATAAATCCCAGAAAATTAGGGAAAAATCCCAGAAATTAGGGAAAAAATCCAGAAATTAAGGATAAATCCCAGAAAATTAGGGAAAAATCCCAGAAATTAGGGAAAAAATCCAGAAATTAAGGATAAATCTCAGAAAATTAAGGAAAATCCCAGAAAATTAGGGAAAAATTCCTGGAAATTAAGATAATTTCTGAATAAAAGGAAGATTCATTGTAAATGTGTAGGTCGCTCCACACTTTACGCAAAATCGAAACCCTGAAAGGGAACGAATAACTTCTGCGAAACCTAATCAATGTTTCCCAAAAGTTGGGGGGCAAATGATAGGGATAAATAAGTCCTGATTTTGTAATTAATGGGCTGATAGGCCCAATAATAAGATGTATAATATTCAGACCAGAAAGGTTAAGCCTGATGGACCAGATCAGGCCTAATGGAATGAAAAGGGCCCAAAAGCCCTGATTATTAATTAATTTCGTAATTAATTAATAAGGGAGAAATCAGATGTTGAAAAGAGTCCCGATAAGGATATAAATCCTTAGAGATTAGCCTCAAGGGGACCTAAAAGGATAAGGAATCAGCTTCCTACTTCCTAGGACTCCTAAGTCTATCCTAATTCAGAGGCTTGTCCACCAAGTCTCCTATACCAAGTCCAATTCAAGGACCACCAACATCTATATAAGGGGTCTCACCCCCACCAATCAGAACTACATTTTTTGACTTGATCCTTGGCAATCAGCAAGGTACGTAGGCATCTTGTTAAGGCAGATTGAGTCACGAAACACAAGAGCAGTCAAATCGAGCCTTGGAGCTCACGTTCCTTAGTATTAAATACAGCAATTATATATAGTAGTTTTAATCCATAACAATTATAAGCTTGTTCCTAATGCTCCTAGAAAAACATGTCATAACTTTGGAAGTTCTAACCATCTGGCTTCTTTTTGCAGGAAGAATAAGAACATAAACTCCTTACCTTTAAAGTCAGGAGTTAAGAGTCAGTCTGTTAGATATAGGCCACAAAATCCTTGTTTTTATTGTGGTAGTTTATGGCATTCCATTTATACTTGTAAGGAATATCATAGTTTGTACTATGATTATTATCAAATAAAACCTTCTTTAAAGAAAGTTAGCATTGTTCCTTCTAGTGTAAGTTCTGATACAAAGTCTGATAGTATAAATACTGATAAGAAAAATGTTAACATAAACTCTGATGCTAAATCCACTACAAATGTTAACAAACTTAATAAGGCCACAGGATCCAAGCAAGCCTGGGTCCTTAAAACTAATCATTAGTGGTCTTTGTGATTGCAGGGCAACAGGAAAAACATCCTAGTTCTGGACAGTGGATGTTCAGGACATATGACTGGAAATAAAGCCCTGCTATCAGACTTTGTGAAGAAGGCTGGCCCAAGTGTTTCTTATGGAGATGGCAACATTGGAAAAACATTGGGATATGGCAATATCAATCTTGGGAATTCCATTATTAAAGAAGTAGCTCTGGTCTCAGGACTTAAACACAATCTGCTGAGTGTTAGTCGAATCTGTGACAGAGGTTATCATGTGGATTTCTTTGAAGAACACTGTGAAATTGTAAGCAAATCTACAGGCAAAGTTGTTCTAAAAGGATACAGGCATGGTAACATTTATGAAGCCAAGCTTTCAATAAGTACTGATGGGTCTGTAATCTGTCTGGTGAGTAGAGCATCAATTGAAGAAAGCTGGAATTGGCACAAGAAACTTTCTCATTTAAATTTCAACAATATAAATGAACTGGTCAAGAAAGATCTTGTGAGAGGACTGCCAAAGTCAGTATTTGCTCCTGATGGCCTTTGTGATTCTTGTCAGAAGGCTAAACAAAGAAAATCTTCATTCAAGAGCAAGACTGAATCATCAATTCTTGAGCCTTATCACCTACTACATGTTGATCTATTTGGTCCAGTGAATGTCATGTCTATTACAAAGAAGAAACATGCTATGGTCATAGTGGATGAGTTCACTAGATACACATGGGTGTATTTCTTGCACACAAAAAGTAAAACTGCATCTATCTTGATTGATCATGTCAAGCAATGGATAAATTGGTCAAAGATTCTGTGAAGATAATAAAAAGTGATAATGGCACTGAATTCAAGAATTTGACAATGGAAGAGTTCTGAAAAGACCATGGAATCAAGTAGGAATTTTCTGCTCCTAGAACTCCACAGCAAAATGGAGTTGTTGAGAGAAAGAATAGAACTCTTATTGAAGCTGCACGAACTATGCTTGATGAAGCAAAGCTACCAACCTATTTTTGGGTTGAAGCTGTGCAGACTGCTTGTTTTACTCAGAATGCAACACTCATTAACAAGCAAGGAAAGACACCATATGAGATGGTGAAGAAAAAGAAGCCAAATCTGAAGTATTTTTTATGTATTTGGATGCAAGTGTTTTGTTCTTAAGACTCATCCTGAACAGCTATCCAAATTTGACTTAAAAGTTGATGAAGGAATTTTTGTTGGATATCCACTTTCCACAAAAGCCTTCAGAGTCTACAATTTAAGAACAAGAGTTGTCATGGAATCTATCAATGTTTCCTTTGATGATAAGAAGATTACTGGACTTGAAGATTTCAATGATCATGACCAGCTGAGATTCAAAAATAAAGACTTAAATTATGATACTGAAAATCCTGACAGTCTAAATCCTGATACCTCAAACTCTGATGGATTAAACTCTGATGTTATTGAAACTGTGGTGACTACGTCAAAGGAAGATGCACCTGTGTAGGGGGAGCATACTGAAGATACAACCACATCTCAAGAAGCATCAGAACATACAACTGGCTCTTCAAGTTCTGATTCCTCAAGTTCTGATAAGCCAAGTTCTGATAGTTCTGAAAACTTAAATTCTGAAGGATCCAACTCAGAGAGCATAGTTTCAGGGGGAGCATCAGAAAATGTTGATGAAGATAGCATGGATCATGGGGGAGCATCCAGTTCTAGAGAAAACCTTCCATCTGCAAGGAAGTGGACTAAATCACATACACCTGACTTAATTATTGGAAATCCTGTTGCAGGTGTCAGAACTAGAACAGCTACTTCAAGTGAATGTCTTTATAATTCTTTTCTTTCTCATACTGAACCAAAAAAAGTGGAAGAAGCTCTTCAAGATGCTGATTGGGTGCAGGCAATGCAGGAAGAGTTAAATGAATTTGAAAGAAACAAAGTCTGGACCCTAGTGCCAAGACCAAAGAACATATCTGTTGTTCGTACAAAGTGGGTGTTGAGAAAAAAAACTGATAGTGATGGCATAATTACAAGGAATAAAGCAAGGTTGGTTGCAAAAGGATATTCTCAACAGGAGGGAATTGATTATGATGAAACATTTGCACCAATTGCTAGATTGGAAGCCATAAGGATATTTTTGCCTTATGCTGCTCACAAAAAGTTTATTGTTTTTCAAATGGATGTGAAAAAGTGCTTTTCTCAATGGAGAATTAGAAGAGGAAGTATATGTTGAACAACCTCCAGGCTTTGTAGATCCCAAATATCCAAATCATGTCTATAGGATTGATAAAGCACTTTATGGCCTTAAGCAAGCTCCAAGAGCATGGTATGAGACTTTAGCTCAGTTTCTTCTGGAAAGTGGATTTAACAGAGGAACTATTGACAAAACACTGTTCTACCTCAACCATGGAAAGGACTTACTTTTGGTTCAGATATATGTTGATGATATCATCTTTGGTTCTACAAATGACAGACTTTGCAAGAAGTTTGCCAAACTGATACAGTCAAGATATCAAATGAGTATGATGGGGGAACTTAGCTATTTTATGGGCCTTCAAGTCAAGCAGAATGAAGAAGACACTTTTATTTGTCAAACCAAGTACACCAGAAATTTGTTGAAGAAATTTGGAATGCAAGATTGTTCAAGTGCATCCACTCACATGGCCACTGCAACAAAACTGGATAAGGATATTGGTAAATCAGTACATATTACTGATTACAGAGGTACGATTGGCTCTCTACTCTATCTAACTACATGTAGACTTGATATCATGTATGTTACCTGTCTTTGTGCAAGATTTTAAGCAGATCCAAGAGAACCTCACTTAACAGCTGTGAAAAGAATTTTCAAGTATCTTAAGGGAACAGCTGATCTGGGATTGTGGTATTCCAGAGAATCAGACTTTAAACTAATAGGTTACTCAGATCCAGATTTTGCAGGTTGTAAAATTGACAGGAAAAGCACAAGTGGAAGCTGCCAATTTCTTGGAAGCAGAATGGTTTCTTGGTTTAGCAAGAAACAAAAGTCAATTTCCACATCAACTGCAGAAGTAGAATACATTGTTGCAGGAAGCTGTTGTGCACAGATTCTTTGGATGAAGAATCAGTTACTGGATTATGGGTTAACATATTTTAAAATCCCTATTTACTGTGATAATCAAAGTGCTATTGCTATGACAGGTAATCCAGTTCAACACTCAATGACAAAGCACATCAACATTAGGTACCACTTCATAAGGGAACATGTGGATGAAGGTACAGTGGAATTGCATTTTGTTCCAACAGATCAACAACTAGCAGATATCTTCACCAAACCACTATGTGAAGCTACTTTTACAAGATTGGTAAATGAACTTGGAATGGTTCCAGGTTCTTTCTCTAAATCTGCTTAGCTTTTGTTCTGATGTATCAGACTTTATGATCAGTATTTAGAGATATTACTATCTTTGTGTATTTTATGCTTAATTGAAAAGTGCTTAAGTACTGATTGTTGTCTGATGTGAATCTTTTAAACTCTGATAGTGATATAAATGTTTCTGTGACTATTCAATCCAATGAGGATAAATATGCTAGATATTGACCTAGTAGTCTTTAATATACTAACAAATCCCATGTTAGAAGTAACTATTTATGTGGAAATATATTGACACAAGCAAATTCTGATATTGAGCTTAGTTAAGTTTACTTTGTCTATCTTATTACTAAGTCAAAAACTAGAATAATGCTTCTAATCTGTTAAGTTCGGATGTTAGTAAATCTGATGAATGTACTAAGTGCGGATAAGCCTCACTTATCAAAAGAAAAGGAAAAGAAATAGAAATAAAAATCTGGTACTCCTTTGAGATCTAGAGTAAAAACTGTGGAAGGGAAGACCCAAGTGCATTGCTGGTATTAAGTAATATGCATCAGAAAAGCAAAAATATATATTTTTCTTGGTGATTTTTCACACTCTATGATTACTGGAGAAATACTCCGATAATAGCATAAATTCTGATAAGCATTCGTGACTCACTTACACTGAGAAGCCAAGTAAAATGGAATTTCAAAAGATGCATAAAATGAGCATAAAACAGTTGAGGTAGACTCATGCATGAACTCATTCTAAAGTAGACTTCAGAATTATGACAGGTTTAGAGCAAAGTTCTTACTTATTCTTTATTTTTAAGATGTATTGAAGTGAATCAGACTTTAATCTTTCTCTGATATTTAGCTTACTGCATACACATTCACTCCATATGAATGATGAAAATTAATGTGGTGATAAATGATGTTTTAGATGAACAGTTTATGTGTCAGATTGCATAAATTCTGAGGACAAGTTCTGATGGAAGTTCTGATGATTAAGTTCTGAAGAAATGAAATCAAAATTTGTGTAAAGAATTGCAGAAATAGGCATTCATTTTTTGAGTTAAGAAATCATGTTCTGATGACTGTTAAGTTCTGATATGAGTCCAAGTTCTGATATATCGCTCTGATTCTTTACTTGACTTATTTCTGGTTAAAATCTGAAACAGTCTTATTTAAAATCAGAATATGTTTGGGTGAGATATTGACAGTCAATACAATTAGGGTTGGTGGCACACGTCCATGCACAGTAATTTTTACTTGTTTCATGTGCGTATTAAATCCTGTTTTACACTTCCAATGGTTGTTTTTCTTCTCATCAGTCTAGGGAGACGAGGTGGAATTATTTCTACCTATAATCTTTAAATTTTCCTTGCGTCTCTTGACATTCCATTGGCTATATAAACCAACACTTCTTTCCAGCCAACACATCTCTCATTTTCTCACAAACTCACTCTCGTTTTATTCTTATCACCACAAATGGCTGCGTTTGGCTGGTTTTACAATTATGGTACTGAGACAGTACATGTTTTTCTAAATGGAATTCCAACTCCATACCATATCAACAACATCCCTCACAATCTCTGGATTCAATTTCCAGAGATCATTAAACGTGATCTGTTGACAGTTCGAAGAGATCTACATCTCCGTAATCTCCGACAGCACGAGCGAATCATTCATCTCGCTGTTCTTTTTGTTGAGAGTAGGAAGAAGAAATAGTTTATGCTCCATATTTCTCTTCACTGTCAGCTTTGTCTAGCTTCTAAAGCTTAGGACAAAAGCTGTTGATGTTAGGACTTGTAGCTTAGGACAATCTTGTACTTTTGTGATGTAATTTAAATTTCATGGAATGTATTTGCTCAATATATTAATGAAATTTTATATTTATGCAAGATTTTGTTTCTGAGTCGTTTGATATTCTGATGCATTTATAAATCCTGATTTACCCATATTCTGATGACCGTAATAACTCTGATACAAATCAACTTCTGATTCTGACGTGTCTATATTTGTTTACTTGGTTTCTTTATGGTCATTCCTTCATTGGTCATATTTTTACAGAATTTTGGTCTCGCAGTGAAAATAATTTATTAAGTGGGAACAATTTTAAATTTTAAAATAAAACTGAACTACCTTAATTAATAGGATTACTTGATAAGTGGAACAGTTTTTCCTTGAAAAACTGCATGTGATAAGTAATGATTACTGTATTCCCGTGCCCATTAATTATCCTTTACTGTTGCATGTCTGACAGGTGTCCAACGGTTACTTTTTCTACCGTGTATAAGTAAAAGAGAGAAAAGATTCTAAAATCTTTTATTTACTATCACATTTTATCTCTCTCTTTTTACTACTATTCTCTCTCATCTCCTGACGTTTTTTTTCATAAAGACATTTTATCAAACACCTTACAGGCAACCTTATTTCTCAATTTTTCTCATGGCACCTAAGGATTTGATTATAGATGGAGCCAAGTTTGTACCCAACAATTATGTTGCAATCTTGAACCATGCTGAAGCTCCATATGATTTGAACTTTGTGCAAGAACTTCTAGCACACAGTGAGATTGGGTATGCGTTGACCCAACCTCAAGTAATTTCAAGCCAACAAGTTCTGACGTTCTGGCGGACTGGGCATTTTGATAATGGTGGTACTACTGGTTCTCCAAGCATTATTTTTGAAGTAAATGATGTTGAGCATGTGGTAACTCCTGGAGCAGTTCGTAAAGCTCTACACTTACCAGAAGGCTGCATTTTCTCAACAGCGGAGGAACATGTTCTACAGCAGCTCATGGCCAATTTGGGGTATGAGAAGAGTTTGGCCAAGCTTGGACAGTTGAAAAGAGCACATATCAGAAAGGAATGGAGCTTTTTCTTCGACTGCATCACTAAGGCATTCTCCAATAAGTGTTCCAACTTTGATGCCATTCCAATTATGAGTCAACACATCGGGTATGCTATTATTCACCAAACTCATTTTGATTTTGCAAGAGTTATGCTAGGTTTTATAGGGGATAGGATGAAAGAAGATAGGAATGTAGTATACTTTGCTAGATTCTGTCAGCTTATATATAACTTTTGTTGTGCTGATGAACCCCAACCTACCACTGACTTAATTCCACCCTTTAAGCTTGCAAAACGGGCTTTTAATGACTTGGTAAATACTGACCTTAAAAAAAAGGTGGTTAGACCCTTACAGATACCTCAGTCTATAAAACAGATCCTGGTAAATGCTGATCCTCATACCTACAGATCTGTTTACCCTGATGTTCAACCCATCAACACATCCCAGACACCAAAACAATCATCAGAACATACCACATATACACCTCAACCTACTCAACCCTCTATCCGAACATATATCAAACCTTCACAGATATCTCAACCTTCATCATCAGCACATACTGTGAGGCCTTCATCTTCAAAGCCCAAGAGGACAAAGACTGTACCTCAGACACCATAGAAGAGAAGGAGGATTGTTCTGAGAGATGAGTCAGACAGTGAGGAACAGGTTCCTGTGTCAGAACCTGTTGTCAAAGAAGCTGAGAAGGTCTCTTCTCAGAAGGATACTGGAATTGGGGGCTCTAAGCTTCTCAAAAGGCTTAGAAGGATGTATTCTGCTGAAACTCCTAAGGAATCTCCACCTTCAAAGCGATACAAAAAACAGAGAGCACAAAGATACAGGGCTGAGTCAGTTTCAGAGGATGAGGAAGCAGCAGCTAAGGAAGGAGATCAGGAATCTCTGATCTCAAAAGAGCCAGAATTTGCTGAAGCTACTACATCTACACCTCCATTGTCACCAACTCAGGAAACTGCTCAAGATAAAGTATCTACACCACCTGTGTCTCCTATAAATGAACCAGTATCTACTGTAGACCCAGGCACAAGTGTTGAGATTGATATTCACAACCTAATTGTGCCTGAGGTTCTCTACTTAGAAGCTCCACCAGCTCCAATCAATCCATCAACAACACCAATTCCTGATGCTAATGAAACTCCAGAATTGTCTACAACACCTTCTCTGCATCTAGATATTGAAGATCAGACTATAGGTGAGCATCAGAATATGGCTGTTGATCAGAACTTGAAAGCAGATCAGCACTTAGAGGATGATGTTGAAGCCTCAATAGCCTCTCATACTGTTCTTTTATCAGAGGATGTTGACTCTGTAAGTTCTGATGCTGCAAATGCTGATGATACTGGTGATGCTACTACAAATATAGATGCTGATGAAGCTGGTCCTTCTGGACATGCACCTCTACAAGCTCCTTCAAAAGCTGAACTAGTTAAAAGGTTTGTTAGAGGAGAGTCACCAGTACCTTGGATTGAAACTCCTAGAGGACAGGAGTGGACTAAGGAGTGAAACACAGTTACTTTTGTTCCAAATGAAAGAATTCTTGTTGAGCACTTGGCAAAAGTTGATGAGATGCTAGTTAATGATGATTTCAAGACACAATTGAGAGTTACTGCATTGAGTACTAGACACCTTCAAGGTCAACACTCAACAACTCATGCCGAGGTGCATAAAATTCAGGAAGCTTTACTCAAGCAAGAAATGACTATGAAACTTGAAAAGAAAAGTTTTTTCCAACCTACCTTTGACAGAGTTGCTTACATTGAGAAAACCCAAGAGAAGCAACAATCTCAGATTGATGAAATTTTGAAAAATCAAGCTTCTCAGCAATCTCAACTCGATGAAATTCAATCCTCAGTGGAGTTGCTTGTCTCTCTTCTTTTACCTGCTGATGCCAAAAAGGGGGAGAAAGTAATTAAGTCCAAATGCAAAACTGTTAAGACACTGAAGGGGAAGGATGATGAAAAAGATGACCAGGGAAACTCTGGAATGGGTGGAGGTCATGGTCAAAGTAGAGGTCTCTCATCAAGAAGAGCTGGAACTACAAGTCTTAGAACAAGTTCTGATACTAAGAGAAGAATAACTTCTGATACTGGTAAAAGGATAAGTTTTGATGAACTTTTGGATCTTGATGAGGAAATTTCAAGGCAATTACTTCTGAAAGAAAATCCAGGAATAGACTTTGAGAGTCTAATGGAAGAAGAAGCTAGACTCAAGTCAGAAAAAGTCAACTCCAAATCTGAAGCTTCTGTTGGTAAAAAGAAACTTCCTACGGCTAAAGGCATTGTGATAAAAGAAAGGACAAATCATGTGGCAACTAAGGTCAAATCACATTTGCAGATAGATCCAAGGTCCAAGGGCAAAGAAAAAGTTGGTGAACCTATAAAGGTTTATGTGCCTCCTATGGATGAAGAAATTTCTGTTGAAGATGCTGATCTTACTCTTACTTCAAGGAAGATTTCTAAGATAACCTTTGACATGGATCAAGTTGTTCAGAGTCAAGATATAGTTAGTTCTGATATAACTATGAAGCAAGCAACCTCTGACATAGCTCAACTTGACTTGATATCAAAAGATAAATCAAAGGAAACCTCTAACATTGCTCATATTAAATCCTCAAGGTTACTCCTACCAGGTTTCACTAAAGCCAAACAGACTCAACCTTTGAAGACTGCAACAAGTGGTTTTGAAGCAAGAGTGGTTACTGGAAAGGAAGCAAGAGATAAATCTGGATTGGGTAGTGCTGATGAAAGAAGAGTGCAGAACACAACCAATGATCTAACTTCCTTAAGTGAACCAGGTATTGGAGCAACTCCTGAAAGATTGAATCAACTAGAATCTATACACATGGTCTACCATACCTACTTGAAAGAACACATCTTGTTATATTTCATGACAGATGGTAGGGTTTACCATATAAGGGAAAATGTTATACCACTGAAGTATTTTGAAGAACTAGAACATGTTTTATTCTTACTTCAAGTGAATGACAGAATAACAGAAAGTGCTGCAAACTATTTGAAGACTCAAATTCAGAGACAGAAAAGGCTTTATTTTGTAAAGTCTGACAGCACATATCTTCCAAAGTACAGAGATTACAAGGGTGATATTGTTGAGATGAAGCCTAACTCTGCTAAGATTATAACTACCTTTCTGGGTTATAAGGTTGTAGAATTCAATCTTGAGTCTGACAAGGCATATTTGATCAGAATGGATCAGGACATAAGGAAAGCTAGAATAAATGATCTCAGGGCTGCTATCTTTCAAACTAGTGAAGATTCTGCAGAACTCAAAGATGCTAAAAGGAGGATGATTGATGAACTCAGATATGCTGAGAGATGTTTGTTAAAGAACTATCTCAAAACAACTCCTGACATCAGAGAGATCAGAAAGTGATGCCAAGTCAAGATCTACAACTGCTCAAATTCTAATATATATATATACAGACTAAAGTTGCTATCAGAAGTTAAGTTGGTAAAGCTTTAAGGACTGTAAGTTGTAGTTATCTAGTCAATTTCTCATGCATTTGTACTTAATGTTTTCGACATCATCAAATATCTGTTAAACTTGTATATTATGCTAATTTACAAGTTGGGGGAGATTGTTAGATATATTTGATAATGTCATGACTAATATGATTTATGTTTTGTTTTCAGATCTTACTTAAACAGGACAAATTAGTACTTAACTGAAATCAGCACTTATACTGAAGTCAGAACTTAAGTGATCAGTACTTAAGGTTCAGGAGATATTTATCAGGAGATAATATCAGAACTTAAAGGATACTTTTAGATAAGGAAGGCGGCTAATTGAAAGGAAAGAAGATCGAGACAAACGTAAGAAGAGATATGCATGAAGAAGGAATTCTATGAAGAATGGAATACTTGGAAGAAAAGATATCTGATTGATATATTTTAGGAAGCAGAATTATATTTCATATCAATTAGCGAGTATCTTGTAACTGTGTAGTATATAAACACAGACATAGGGTTTACACTATAAGTGTTATTATTATCGAGAATATTATTCATTGTAACCCTAGCAGCTCTCGTGATATTTGTTCATCACTGAGAGAGGACAGTTCCATATTGTAACAGAGTTTATTGCATTGAGTAAAGTCTGTTTTCTGTTACTTGTGTTATTTGAATTCGATTTGATTGTGTTATACACTGTATTCAACCCCCTTCTACAGTGTGTGTGACATAAAATCTTATCTATTCAAAGACGGAAGAAGAACACATGCAACATCTACGGATAGTATTAGAGATACTCCGACAAGGGAAGTTGTATGCCAAGTTTTCTAAGTGTGAGTTTTGGTTAAAGGAGGTTCAATTTTTGGGACATGTTATTGGAAGTGAAGGAGTTAAAGTAGATCCGGAAAAGATTGAGGCGATTATGAGTTGGGAGAGGCCAAAGACACCTATGGAAATGCGAAGTTTTCTAGGATTGGCGGGTTATTATAGAAGATTTGTAAAAGATTTCTCGAAAATTGTCACGCCATTGACTAAGTTAACTAGGAAGAATCAAAAGTTCGAATGGAATGCAAAATGTGAGGATAGATTTCAAGAGTTGAAGCAGAGGTTGGTTACAGCTCCGGTGTTAGTACTACCAGACGATCAAGGAAACTTTGTGATTTTCAATGATGCTTCACATAAAGGACTGGGTTGTGTGCTAATGCAACATAACAAGGTGATTGTGTATGCGTCAAGATAGTTAAAACCACATGAATTAAAGTATCATATGCATGACTTGGAACTAACAGCCATAGTATATGCACTTAAGATTTGGAGACATTACCTTTACGGAGAAAAGTGTGAGATCTACACGGATCACAAGAGTTTAAAGTATATTTTCACTCGGAAGGAGCTTAACATGAGGCAAAGGAGATGGTTGGAATTAATTAAGGACTATGATTGTTCGATAAATTATCATCCTGTAATGGCGAACGTGGTTGCCGATGCTTTGAGTAGGAAGGAAAGGTTGAATATGATAGCAATACCAAAAGAATGGTCTGAAGAGATTAAGAGATTTGAATTGGAACTTTGTGATTGTGGAATAATTGAAGAGGTTTGTCGTACTATGACTTTTCAGCCATATTATTGGAAAAGATAAAGAAATGTCTGGAAGAAGTAATGAAATAAGAGAATAATCAGCTAATAGGAGAAGAGAATGGGACTCAAAGAGATAAGCAAGGTTTACTAAGGTTCTCCTCAAGAATTTGGATTCCTCATATACCTGAATTGAAGAATGAGATTTTGCAAGCAGCCTATAATTCAAGATTTTCAATCCATCCGGGAAGCACCAAGATGTATCGAGACTTGAAGCAGAACTTTTGGTGGCCAAACATGAAGTGAGAAGTGGCAGAATGGGTTGCGAAGTGTTATACTTGTCAGAAAGTGAAGGCAGAACATCAAAGATCAAGCAGATTAATTCAGCCCCTAAAGATTCCAGAATGGAAATGGGAAAACATTGCAATTGACTTTATAGTGGGATTACCGCGAACAAAATCCGGACATGACGCTATATGGGTTATAATTGATCGCCTTACAAAGTCGGCGCATTTTCTTCCAATTAACAAGAGGTCTTCTTTGGACAAATTGGTCCGCCTGTATGTGCGTGAAATCATATTAAGACACGGCGTGCCCATATCGATAGTTTCAGACAGAGATCCCCGATTTAACTCGAGAATTTGGAAGCAATTTCAAGAAAGTCTTGGCACGAAGTTAAACATGAGTACGGCATATCATCCGCAGACTGATGGTCAAAGCGAAAGGACAATTCAAATAATCGAAGACATGTTTTGCAATTGTGCAATTGACTTTACGGGAAGTTGGGACGACCACCTGCCATTGGTAGAATTCTCTTATAACAACAGTCATCACTCCAGTATTGGCATGCCACCATACGAAACTTTATACGGACGGAAATGCAGATCACCAACTAGTTGGGATGAAGTGGGAGAAGGAAAGATTCTAGGCCCAGAATTAGTACAACAATTGCATGAGATAGTCAAATTAATTCAGAAGAGGTTACTTGCTGCTCAAGATAGGAAAAGAAAGTATGCGGATCCAGCGCGTAAGGATGTCAGATTCCAAGTGGGTGAAGCCGTTTTTCTGAAAGTATCACCGAAGAAAGGATTGTCTAGATTTGGCAAGAAAGGGAAGTTAGCGCCTAGATATATTGGTCCTTTTGAAATTTTGAGTCAAGTGGGGAAGGTGGCTTATGAGTTAGCCTTACCGCCTCAGTATCAACATGTGCATAATATGTTCCATGTGTCATTGCTTAAGAAGTACAATCCTGATGCCAACCATATGATAGAATATGAGCCTATAGAAATTCATGCAGATCTGTCATTTATGGAGCAACCTGTCAAAATACTCGACTGGCAAGCAAAGAGTCTTAGAAATAAGTCGGTGAAGTTAGTAAAAGTACTTTGAAGGAACCCCAAGGTCGAAGAGTCAACCTGGGAGTTAGAGTCTGATATACGTTCCCGGTATCCTCATCTGTTCTATTAGATACTGAGGACAGAATCCTTTAAGGGGGAGAGGATGTTATGACCGGTATTTTGTGTAATATTATTTGCGAACTTTGTATAATATTTGAATCGATTATAAATATACCTATTTGATTATACACTTGTGTGAATGGAGTTGCTGCATTATAAATTGCTTTACTTAGAATATAAATTTTTCAAAGTGAAAGTTTTATTAATTGCTCCTATTTTTGATTTATAAAGATTATTCTTTACTATGGAGAATTATATTTTAAAAATTATTTCATTCACAAATTTCAAAAGTGATCTCATAAAATTTCTAAAAATCCAAGTTATTTTATGGTACAATTTTTATAATTTTTGGAGCTTTTACTTTATTTTATAAAAATAGATCTTTGAAAATTAGTTATTTAGTAATTAGCAAATTACATGATATCCTTGCATGCAAATACCCTCCCATTCAACTAAAGGGCTAAAAAGACAATTCCAACCCCATTCACTCTCATTCTACTAGCCAATTTACCTCTTTGTCCTTGCATGCAAATTTACCCAACTTTAGCTAGAAGGTTACTCTTGTCATTTACTAAATCCACTCACATTTAGTCAAATCAAAGGCATAAAAACAAACACAAGTACCATGAGCACTTCATTTTTCACTTTACCATTCCACCCACTCCTTTCTCCTCCCCCTCCCTCTCGGCTCAACCCCCCCTCTCGGCCCTTCCCATAGTCGAAGCCCCCATCCCCTTCTTTCTTCATTCTTTCACTCAAACATCCATCTTATATTCAAGTAATCTTACTCCCTACATGTTGTTCATATATATTCCAAAAAGTTTAGAGTGAAAAGTTTGAGTTTTAATCTTGCATGTCATAGTCTAACTCGAACTCAAAATACAATCTTGATTCTCATGGATGTTGCATTATTGAGGAAACTACAAGGAATGGTGAAATGCCACGTCATGAGAGTGAAGCTCTTGTTCTTAATGGCCATTTCCCTTCCATTTCATTCGGCCATGACCATAAGGGAGCCGAATGAATGGTTCTTAGTGGTGTTTTGTTGCCTTGTTCAACCCTTGTGTGTTTTTATGATAATAGTATGAATTTTGTAGTGAAAACTTGATGAAACTCTTTGTATGTTAAGTGATCATTTAGTATTAGTCTTTTTTAGGCTTGCATGTTGATTTTATGATAAAAATTATTGTGGAAATCATATGATTTTGGCTTGTAAAATTCGAAGGCATGCATGCATGAAATCAACTCATGATTTTCGAAAGTTCTTGATCATTTGGATTGATAATTGATAATAGGCTTTAATTTCAGTGCAGTTAAGATATTGATCTTGATTTGTGCTCCTTGGTATGTGATGTTAATTCGTATATATATATGAAGAGGATATAAAATGTTGTTTTCGAAAACTTGATGATTTGTATTTAGTGTAGTATGTTAACTTTTGTTTTGCTATGTTGCACCTTAAGTAAAGATGATCTCCACCAAGCCAATGTTGAGTATAGGAGAGTTATTTCAATAGATCGCCTTGGTTAAGGTTTGGTTTGGGTTTTTGGTTAATGTTTGGTTGATTTTGTCGAGTAAGAATCTTGGTAAAAGGAGAGTATTAGATTCTGCAGAAAATCAGTATGGTACCCTGAGGTTTAAAGTGAGATTTGACCTTGTCATTGTTGTGCACTTTGAGGCCCAAGTCACCAGAAGCTAGCACTAGGAGTATATATTAGGTTTTAGGTGTTTGTTAGAGGTTTGTAGATGTTTGGTTAGGTGCACGAGTGGAATAACAAAATCTGTCCAGCAGGGGACAGTTTTGTTGTAACTTAGAAATAGGAAGTTTTGCCCATGTCATAGGTAGGTCCTCAGTAGGCCCTGTTGGGACTTAGTTAGAGGGAGTGTCAGAGGAGTTTTTCCAGCCATAGTTCATAGGTTATGAGTTAGAATCATGTGTCATAAGTTAGTTCAAATCAGGACCGTTTTCAGCCCCGAAAAACAGGGGAAGCGTAGACTATAAGCTTAGGCCTAGGGAGGCCCAAGCTAGGCCCTTGAGCCACAACAAGTTTGGGAGTTGGCTTATGATTAGGAGAGTCTAGTATAGAAGTTTTGGAGGTAAAATTGAAGCGTAAGAGTGTCAAATGCACCCAAGAAACCATAGATGTCATTCTGAAATTTACTATAATGAGCACATTCACTTACCACATAGTTTTAGAGCACTTAGGAGTGAAGTTTTGGTTGACCACCATAGTTTCAAGATAGCATAAAGTCAGTAGAGTGAAAGGCCCAAGTCAGGGTCAATAGGAATTGGATGGTTCAGTAAAGGCTCTTCGAGTTAGGAGGTCAAAATTTGGAGTTTTTGTCTAGTTAGCGACCAAGTGATTTAAGTAAGTGGAGTGAGATCATCCAAGCCTAGCGATGCAATATAGTGTGTGTGATATTATTTGGTACTTAAATATGGTATGTGAGCATATGTGGATATGTGTACTATTATGATTATAAGGTGATTGTAAATTTTGTGTATATAGGCATAAGTGCCATTGTGTTAAATTTTGGTTTACAAATAAGTTGAGTTGGTAAGAATATATTATAATGAGGTTATTATTATTGGTGTAGGATCTCGAGACGAGGGTAAACTTGCCGTTAAGGTCGAGTAAAGCTCCCAGTTGCTCCTACCTGCCAGTCAAGTCCAGCATTTCTCAAGGCAAGTGATTCAACCTGTCTTTTCATATACACTGCAAGTGTGTGATAACCAGTTCTTATATATGATGCGAGTATTCTAATTCACCTTAATTTACAGGAACCAAGTGGTTTTAAATCTATCTTTGTATTATATGAAAATGACATGAACCCTCTAGTATTTATTTCAAGTAGTTTAACTTTACTTGAAGATTGTTATGCAAGTAAATCCAAAGTCCTATCATGCTAGTATACCAAAGTAATTGTGATGTTGAACCATGTACAATTTATACTCAATAACCTTATCTTGATATCTAAAAGTCAGTTATTCCTTAATGATTGTTCATGATTGTTTGATAACCCTATCCTTACCCTAAAACGTGATACGTTGTTATACCCTGAGTTGATGTTCACTTCCTCTATATTTTAATACCTATACCTCATTTGGAACCATTGATGCTTATCTTTTCTATATTTTAACACCTATGCCTTATCTGGATACATTACCTAGAACCTAGTTTGACCTTGTTCCTTCAAACTATCCGATAAGCTTGCTAAATCTCCTTTTCAAAATCCTTGTATATAGAAACCTTGCAATTTCTCTTGATAAAGTATAGTCTAATGGATCATGACCTTAAAATTTAGTGGATCTATTTCCAGTGCTTCAAAGTTAATCTAAAACCTTGTTGAAATTTTTTATTGTTTAAGTACTTAATTAGCAATTGGCATAAGTTTTTAAAATAAAAAGGTAAAATTTGATTTTCAGTCCCAAAGGGGGACAAATAAATTTCTTTAAATAGTGGATCTGGACTGAGACGAAAGTCCTTTCCGCTCTTAATCTGTAGGCTTAAAAGTTGCCTAGGGATCTCATTAATGTTCTAGAACCCGACAAGGTTCGGGATTACTTCGCGGCTGATTACCGGTTGTAATTCGTAGCGTCAAAAAATGGATTTGATAAAAAAATGGTTTTGAATTGTTTTGTTACAAATAAATGATGCCATCACTCAAAAGTTTATCTCTTGCTATTATTAGCTCTACCTTCACATTGTTATTCTTTTATCTCGATTTATGTATTGTATTGTATAGCACTTGTTGAGCATTTGGCTCACTACTTGCTTTCACCCTGATATTTCAGCTAGCAGATATGGTTAGATTCAAGCAGAAAGCACGTAAGACTTGTGATGCCGATGCATATGTTCGAGTTCAGGTAGATTAGTGATCGTTTTGTGTGAGGACTCGATATTAGAAATCAGGTTGAAATAGTTAATAGTGTTGGGCTGTTCCAAACCCTAAACTGTAAGATCTTGGATTCAGTTGTATTTACTTTCTTTTATTATCTATTGTATTAATTTGTATAATATATTGTCAAGTCGGGGCATGACAGGTTTTGGTATCAGAGCTACGGTTTAGAGTCCCTGGACAGCCCAAATAGGTTATAGGATATATGTATAAGTTATAGGATATTATGCGAGTGAGTAGGATAAGTGAATTTATTAATACTCCTCTTATATATATATATATTGTTTGTCAGCAAAGGGCGCATTCCTCATCATCCTCTGGGTCGACTGACACAATTGTTTTCTCCGTGTATGCTGAGTTGAGGCGCGAGGCGCGAGTTCGACATGCTTCAGGGCAAGTACGATCGCCTGTTAGACCGATTGAAGAACGTGTAGTTTATTCTTGTGATTCTTTGTTTAAGTTGTAATCTTGGATGCTAGTTTTCTTGTTTGTTAAACCTATTACTCTGGTTTAACGTACTTGGTTTATTATTCAGTTTTATAAAGACTTAGTTTATTATACCATGCTTTCATCGGGACCCACGGTGATGATGAGTTTGGTTATGAACTAATCATTATCATGGGGTTCTAGCGGATTTACTTATGGATTTTAATAGTTAATTTGTTTCGATACCTTAGTGTGTGATGATTATTTGATATCCTAGTATTGGTTGTGCTTATTCGTCTTATGAGCGTCGTGAACTTGTTAGACAACATGTTAATCTCTATTGAAGCGAAAGTGAATATAGGGGTTTAGAATTTTCCATGCTAGCATAGGTTCATGTATTTGATATGCATGATTCGTAGGTAAATTTAACCATGTTATTTCCCCTATGTAATCATGATAGATAACTTGAATATTAAACCTTTATGTTATCAAATTCTATAGACATATAGGGTCTCAATAAAATTGGTGTTTATTCAGCTTCTATCTCTTTTGTGGATGTCTGGTAGTAGGGTATTCGTGCAACGAAAGTTGGCGTTTACTAGTTTCGTGTTATCTGATTAGTTGTCATTACCATTGCATGTTAAGGTTAAGAACAAAAGGCTGTTGAATGAAGTAGTAATGAAGTTGGAATCCCATGTTTGTGTTATATAAGTAATACAACCTAAATTTTCTTAGTTAATGTTATTTAGTATAATCTCTTAGTTAATCGTAGTTATAAATAATCTCAACTTGTTGTCATCTTAGCATTGAATAATAACCATACCATTGTTGCATAAGTACATTAATTGAAATTAACCTAAACCAGTCTCCGTGGGAACAAAATAGAAAGAATTCTATATTACTTGTGAACGCGTATACCTGCATGAATATTAGCGCGTGTTTTTGTCCTAGCAAGTTTTTGGCACCGATGCCGGGGACTCGATGTTAATTTTTAGTTTATGTGCTTGACATTAGTGGTCATTAAAGTTCACTGACTCAGATATTTTACTTACTTTTTTACGTGTTGCTTTTTCAGGTACTCTAGAGAGCGTTTATGATAACGCGTTCTCGATCTCGAAAGAGAACACTGGATAAAGCGGAGGAAGAAGTTCTTGTTGAAGAGGACAAAGTGAAGAAGAAGCTCTTGTTGCAATGGGTGAACCAGAAGCAAATACAAAGGCTTTGATGGACTACTCTCAGCTGAAGATCAATGATATTCAGTCTAGCATTGTCAGACCAGCCATCGCGGATAAAACTTTTGAAATCAAGGCTAGCACGATTCATATGGTGCAGAACTCGGTCCAGTTTGGGGTTCTCCGACTAAAGATTCCAATATGCATATTACAGATTTCATTGAGATCTGCGACACTTTCAAATTTAATAATGTTTCTGAAGATGCTATTAAGTTGAGGCTTTTCCCATTCTCTCTGAGGGATAAAGCCAAGTGCTGGTTGCATTCTCTACCACCAGGCTCTATCACCAAGTGGGATGATCTTGCTCAGAAGTTTCTCACTAAATTATTTCTTATGGCGAAGATAGCTGCAATCAGGAATGCTCTTACTCAATTTGCGCAACAATCGGGAGAATCTTTGTGTGAAGCTTGGGATCGTTATAAGGAGATGCTTAGAAAGTGTCCTCATCATGGGATGCCTGATTGGATGATCATTTATAATGGTTTGGGTGTGACTTCTAGATCCATGCTTGATGCAGCATCAGGTGGAGCCTTATGGGCTAAGTGCTACGATGAAGCTTATGATTTGATTGAACTGATGGCTGCTAATGAATACCAAAACCATTCTCAGAGACTAACTCAAGGCAAGGTAGCAGGAATTCTAGAGGGTAGATGCAGCTACTGCTATAGCTTCTCAGATTAAGGTATTGACGATGAAGGTGGATTATTTGGCTAATTTTGGAGTTCATCAGATCACTAGTATATGTGAGCTTTGTGTTGGTGCGCATGAGACGGAGCAGTGTGCTATTTCTAGTGAATCAGCTCAGTTCATTAGCAACTTTCAGAGGTCACATCAACCAGTTCCAGCCACCTATCATCCCAACAACCGCAATAATCCTAACCAAGTTAAGGCAATTACATTGAGGTCTAGGAAGGTTGCAAGTCAAGAAAAAGCTCAAGTTCAAGAATCTGAAGATGTGGCTGAGGAAAAAGTACAGAAGGAAGCATAAGTGGAACCAAGGAAGAAAACTGTGAAACACACTCCTCTTGAGGGTAATACAGGGGAGAAATGGATCTATCCTCCATCTCCTTTTCCTAAGAGGCTGCAGAAGCAGAAGTTGGATAAGCAGTTTGCGAAGTTTCTGGAGGTGTTAAAGAAACTTCATATCAACATACCTTTCGCTGAAGCTCTTGAACAGATGCCTAGCTATGAAAAGTTTATGAAGGGTATTCTCTATCGAAAAGTGAAGCTCGATGACTTAGAGACCGTTGCTCTCACGGAGGAATGCAGTATTGTGCTGCAACAGAAGTTGCCTTCAAAGCTTAAAGATCCTAGAAGCTTCATTATTTCTTGTACTATCGGAAACTTGTCGTTCGATAAGTGTTTATATGATCTGGGAGCTAGCATCAATCTGATGCCTTTGTATGTCTTCAAGAAGTTGGATTTACCTGATCCAAAGCCTACTTATATGTCCTTGCAGTTGGCCGATCGCTTTATTACATATCCACCAGGCATTGTGGAGGATGTCTTGGCCAAGGTGGACAAACTTATCTTTCTGCTGATTTTGTAATTCTTGATTTCGAGGAGGATAAGAAGATTCCCATAATCTTGGGAAGACCGTTCCTGGCTACTAGCCGAACCTTGATTGATATGCAAAAGGGAGAGCTCAATATGCGAGTGTTGGATCAGGATGTAACTTTTAATGTTTTAATGCCATGAAATTCCCTACTGATAATGAGGAGTGCTTAAAAGTGGAGTTGGTCGATTCTTTGGTTACTTCAGAACTTGATCAAATGCTAAGGTTTCATGCCGTAGAGAAGGCCTTGTTGGGGAATTCAGATAGTGAAGATGATGAAGGTGATGAGCAATTGCAGTATTTGAATGCTTCTCCTTGGAAACAAAGGCTGGATATGCCTTTTGAATCTCTTGGAATGTCAGAACTGAAAAATGCTGAGGGGTGTCTCAAGCCTTCTATTGAGGAAGCTCCTAAACTCGAGCTTAAACCATTGCCTGAACACTTAAGGTATGCCTTTTTAGGTGATTCATCTACTTTGCCTGTTATTATTGCTTCTAACCTTTCAAGTAGTGATGAAGAAAAGCTCTTGAGAATTCTGAGAGAATTCAAATCGGTAATTAGATGGACTTTAGCAAATATCAAGGGAATCGGCCCTTCTTATTGTATGTATAAAATTCTGCTAGAGGAAGGAAGCAAGCAAACTGTTGAGCAACAAAGGAGGTTAAATCTGATAATGAAAGAAGTTGTGAAGAAGGAAATTCTTAAGTGGCTAGATGCAGGGATCATCTATCCTATTTCTGATAGTTCTTGGGTGAGTCCAATTCAGTGTATGTCGAAGAAAGGGGGTATCACTGTGGTCGCTAATGAGAAGAATGAGTTCATTCCTACTCGAACAGTCGCTGGGTGGAGAGTTTACATGGATTACAGGAAGCTGAACAAGGCCACGAGGAAAGATCACTTTCCTCTTCCTTTTATTGATTAGATGTTTGACAGGTTGGCTGGGTATGAGTACTACTGTCTTCTGGATGCATATTCGGGCTATAATCAGATTTGCATCGCTCCAGAGGATTGGTAAAAGACTACCTTCACTTATCTGTTTGGTACTTTTGCCTTCAGAAGAGTTTCTTTTAGGTTGTGTGGTGCACCTGCCACATTTCAGAGATACATGATGGCTATCTTCTCTGACATAATTGGTCAGAATGTGGAGGTGTTCATGGATGATTTTTCTATGTTCGAGGATTCTTTCGATGAGTGCTTGCAGAATCTTGAGATCTTAAAGAAAAGTTTAATCACGCACCTGTCATAAATGCACCTGATTGGAATGAGCCTTTTGAGATGATGTGCGATGCAAGTGACTATGAAGTTGGGGCAGCTCTTGGGCAGAGGAAGAACAACATATTTCATTTGGTCTACTATGCTAATAAGACCCTAAATGGCGCTCAACTGAACTATACTACTACTGAGAAAGAACTCTTAGCCATTGTCTCTTATTTACTTGGGACGAAGGTGACAGTTTTCACTGATCATGTTGTGATTCGCTATCTCATCTCGAAGAAGGACTCGAAGCCTAGATTGATTTGATGGGTTCTTTTACTTCAGGAGTTTGAATTAGAGATCAAGGATAGGAAATGTACTGAGAATGAAGTCACTGATCATCTCTCTCGGTTAGAAGATCTGAGTACGACTTCACAGGATAAGACATTGATAAATGAGTCTTTTCCCGATGAGCAATTGTTTGGGGTACAAGATGAAGAACCGTGGTTCGTAGACATTATGAACTACCTTGTGAGCAATATTATGCCTCGAGATTTGTCTTCTGCTCAAAGGAAGAAGTTTCTTTATGAAGTAAAGTGGTAAATATGGGATGAGCCATTTTTTTTAGGCAAGGAGCTGACCAAATCATCAGGAGATGTATTCCGTAAAGTGAGACGGAGGGTATCTTGCGAGATTGTCATTCTACTATTTATAGAGGCCACTATGGTGGAGAGAAGACATCGGCTCGTATCCTTCAAGCAGGATTCTTCTGGCCTATATTGTTTAAGGATATGCATCAGTTTGTTTTGAAGTGTGATCACTGCCAGCATGTTGGTAATATGTCCAAGAGGGATGAGATGCCTCTTAATGTGCTTCTCGAGGTTGAGGTATTCGATGTTTGGGGAATTTACTTCATGGGGCCATTTGTCTCATCTTTCAATAATTAGTATATCTTGTTGGCGGTTGATTATGTGTCAAATGGGTTGAAGTCAAGTCTTTTCCGACGAATGATACAAAGGTAGTGCTTAATTTTCTTCATAAGCAGATATTCACAAGATTTGGGAGTCCAAGAGTCATAATTAGTGACGAGGGATCGCATTTCTACAATCTCAAGTACACTGCTATGATGCAACGATATAATGCAAATCATCCCAATGCTACAGCCTACCATCCTCAGACTAATGGCCAAGCTGAGGTATCTAATAGAGACATCAAGCGTATTCTAGAGAAAGTTGTATGTCCATCAAGGAAGGATTGGTCTTTGAAGCTAGATGAAGCTGTGTGGGCGTATCGAACAACATACAAGACTCCACTAGGCATGTCTCCATTTCAGTTAGTTTATGGTAAGGGATGTCATTTGCATATGGAGCTCGAGCACAAGTCGAATTGGGCTTTGAAGAAATTGAACCTTGATAAGGATGCAGCTGGTAAGAAAAGGATGCTTCAATTAAATGAACTCGATAAGTTTCAGCTTCAAGCGTATGAGACCAATAAAATGTATAAGGAGAAAGTCAAGAGGTGGCACGATAGGGGTCTAGTACTCAAACCATTTGTGTCGGGGAAAGAAGTTCTTTTGTTCAACTCTCATCTCTGTCTTTTTCCTGGGAAATTGAAGTCGAGATGGTCAGGGTCATTTGTTATCAAAACTGTGTTTCCACATGGAGCGGTGGAGATTTTTGAGAATCATCCAGGCCAAGCGTTTAAGGTGAATGGACAGCGGTTGAAGCATTACTATGGAGATACGGCAAACCGGGAGGTGGTTAGTGCCGTTTTATTGTCCACTTGATCTCGTAAATTCTACGTCAAGCTGGCGACATAAACCAAGCATTTCTTGGGAGGTAACCCAAGCTTGTTATACATTAGTAGATAGAGGAAGAAGAAAACACAAACAAATCAGAAAAATGAAAAAAATGAAAAAAAATCAGTGTCAACTATAGTAGCATGGCGCGCCCACGCTGAGAAGCGAGGTGGCCACACTGAAAGTCCAGTAGCTGCGCGTGCCCGAGCTGGTATACGGGGTAGCCGCGCTGTTTTTCCAGAAGCACGGCACGCCCACGCTGCTAGGCGGGGCGACCGCGCTGGCTCCCTGTACCTAAAAAACAGAAAAAACGAAAAATTCAAACACAAAATAAACCCCAACCAAATTTTACTCCCTCCACTTCCATATTTCCCTCTCCAAATCAATTCCATTACCCCCATTACTCCCATTATTCCCATAATCAAATCCCACTTCTTTTCCAAAACTAATTCCTAATTCCTTATATATACACATACTTATACACAATCTTCTCCATCACTTCTCAATTCTTAAACCTAAATCTCTCTTGTACACTTCTCGTTTCTCAAACTTATTCGAATTCAATGGCACCCAAGAGACAAAGAACTCAAGTTGGCAGCAGCACTACCGATTCTTAAAGTATTGGAGGTATGAGACCTAGGTTTTCTACTCTGGAGGCTGAAGTAGAGTATAAGAGGTTGTTGTCAAAACCGATAGCCAAGGAGAGAGGATTTCTACCATCGGAGAGGGATGGTAAGTTGCGTGAGATTATTCTGGAGATGAGTTGGGTCGCTTTTTACGAGGAACCCGCTGTTGTGCCCATGAGTATGGTTCGCGAGTTTTACACGAATAGGAAGGCGGATAAGAATGGTTTTACTGTGGTGAGGGGGTTGACGGTAGATTACAGTGCTGAGGCTATTCGTCGGGTGATAAATAAGCCCGAGAGACAGCGGGTCAGGATGATTGGGTGACGAAGACCAGCGAGGATTTTAACTTGGACTTGATTGTTGCAATGTTGTGTGTTCCTGAGACTCATTGGAAGTTCAAGAATGGCACGAATGAGTATGCCACTTTCCCTGCCTCATGCATGAACAAGTATGCCCGTGCATGGAACTCTTTTATTTGTGCTAACATTATGCCTTCATCACATGTGCATGATGTTACGGTGGACCGTGCAAAGCTGTTGTGGGGTATTCTGTCGGATGATTATGTGGACTTGGGGTCTATGATTTATCAGGGTATATTGAGGTTTCTGCAAAGGAGCATTACGGGTTTTATTTTATATGCATCAATTGTGACGAAGCTGTGTATGGCCGTTAGAGTTCATTGGTCCACACACGAGCAACTACAGTTGCCTAGTACACCGATTGATAGTTCAATGATAGCTGTGATGCAGGAGTGGTACGGGGGAAAGGATGATGAGAAGGGGCTCGGTTACTCCTATGACCACTTTCCAGGTGGTCGTCCAGCTGATCAGACATATGCTGGTGGTTCAACTCAGGCTAGTAGAGTTGTATGGAGATATTAGAGGGGTGAGCCTAGTTCATCATAACAACAGCAGCAGCAGGATGATGAGGGCGATGCTGGTTTGGGTTCAGCGCAGTATAGGTGCTTGATGAGGAGGATGGATGTGATGCATGACATCCATAGCAGGTTTGCACAGGACCTTACACTGGCGTTGGGGACTGCATTCAGAGCCACATGAGTTGATATCCAGTGGCAAGTTTTCAGTGAGGAGTCTGTGTACCCGCCTCCTGACACTCCTGATACTCCACCCGTTGAAGGTGATGATCCTGATTCCAAGTAGGTATGCATGATCCCTTACTATTACCTTCACTGAGGATAATGAATATTTTAAGTTTGGGGGTGCTAGTTAAGGAATATATGTCATGGTTTGTCGTTTGTCAAGGTTTAATCACTTGTTTATATTTAGAAATTAGGATATTCTCTTAATGGCAATATAACATGGATATTTAAAAATTGGAGAAAAATATTGGATTGTATTGCTAGTTATGTGGCTAGTTGTCAAATGGCTAGTAGCCGGCTCATTTTATATGAGTAGTCTAGGGTTGTGCGAGATGGAGCGAAACGCACTCGCTCAGAAATTGAAAAAAAAAGAGAAAAGAAAATAAAAAAATAAGTGTTGATGCATAATTGATCACGAGTGGGCTCTTTAATACTCAAGTTATTAAGTTCTTAGGGTACTTTGTGCCTAGTGACCTAAGGCTTTTATAGTCTGGGATCCACTAACCTAACGCTCGCTACATGGATATTATTGCATAAGTCTTTTGTGGACCTCACTCATTGCACGGTCAAATAAGCATATTTGTGTTATGAATAAAAGCATGAATCCCTGTATAACTTCGATAAAAAAATTGAATTGTTGTCAGTCATTTTGAGTCTATCGTTTATTCTATTTATAACCTTGTGATTGCCTTTATGAGTAGTGAGTCATGATTATTGGTCTAGTTGCGATAGTATATCTGTTAAGAAATTGCACACACGCACGTTTTTGGCTTGTAAGTTGATTTGTAGGTTTTTATTGATCTTTGTGCGAATAACTATATTTGTTGGGATGTTGCTCATCAGTTGGTTTAGTTATTCTGAGGGGATCGTTGCATTCATGTAGTTGCATCCATGCATTTTTATTTTGTTCTTTGAGTCTGTTTATGCTTGAGGACAAGCATTGATTCAAGTTTGGGGGTATGTTAAGTGGCATTTATTTCCACTTATAATGCTTCATAAAGCTTCGAATTGGTGTTTTGTACTCAAGTTATTTGTGTTTTTGATGTGTTTTGTAGTGTTTTTGCATTTCAGGCATAGTTGGAGGAAGGATGAGGTTTAGGATTGTTTTGGTGCTAAATTGGTGTTAGGAAGGTGCCTTGGATGTTCGTGTGTTGATCGCCATCGGAAACCAGCAAATAAAACAAAGTAATTCATTTTTTCCAGAAGGTGAGCGTGCCCGCGCTGTGATAGCGCGCGCCCGCGCTAGGAGAGCGCGCCCGCGCCAGGTCTATTTTTCAGAATTTTGTTTTTACTTGGATTTTAAGAGTTTGAAGCCCAGGATTATTCTACAACTATATAATGACTCTCTAAAGACGTATTTAATAACAGAGACTAAGGAGAAGACAACGAGAGACCTAGGAACACAAATACAACCAAGGCGAAGAGGATCTAGTTTATTCTTGTGATTCTTTGTTTAAGTTGTATTCTTGGATGCTAGTTTTCTTGTTTGTTGAACCTATTACCCTTGTTTAACGTACTTGGTTTATTACTCAGTTTTATAAAGACTTAGTTTATTATACCATGCTTTCATCAGAACCCACGGTGATGATGAGTTCGGTTATGAACTAATCGTTATCGTGGGGTTCTAGCGGATTTACTTATGGATTTCAATAGTTAATTTGTTTCGATATCTTAGTGTGTGGTGATTACATGATATCCTAGTATTGGTTGTGCTTATTCGTCTTATGAGTGTCGCGAACTTGTAAAGTAGCATGTTAATCTCTATTGAAGCGAAAGTGAATATAGGGGTTTAGAACTTGTCATGCTAGCATAAGTTCATGTATTTGATATACATGATTCGTAGGTAATTTTAACCATCTTACTTGCCCTATATAATCATGAAAGATAACTTGCACATTAAACCGTTATTTGTCAAATTCTATAGACATATAGGGTCTCAATATAATTGGTGTTTATTCAGATTTTATCTCTTTTGTGGATGTCTGGTAGTAGGGTATTCGTGCAACGAAAGTTGGCATTTACTAGTTTCGTGTTATCTGATTAGTTATCATCACCATTGCATGCTAAGGTTAAGAACAAAAGGTTGTTGAATGAAGTAGTAATGAAGTTAGAATCCCATGTTTGTGTCATATAAGTAATACAACCTAAATTTTCTTAGTTAATGTTATTTAGTATAATCTCTTAGTTAATCGTAGTTATAAACAATCTCAACTTGTTATCATCTTAGTATTCAATAATAACCATACCATTGTTGCATAAGTACATTCATTGAAATTAACCTAAACCAGTCTTTGTGGGAACGAACTAGAAAGAATTCTATATTACTTGCGAACGCGTATACTTACGTGAATATTAGCGCATGTTTTCGTCCTAATAATTATAAATGAGGATTGTTAAAGAAACAAAAGATATTAAGAAGAGCTTAGGAAACCCCTAATGATAAGGTCACTGATATGATCCCTCGAACTATTAATGAGAACGAGAGTTAAATGAATCGTAAAACAAATAAACAGTCAAGGAACAAGCTTGTACAAGAAGCAAGAGAGATAAATCAAGTTAATTAGAAATAAGTGACATCATCACACCATAAGGAGAAGACATATGGCTTGTAGATTATGTAAGCAAGGTGATTCAAGCAAATCAAGTAGATATTTGTTCAAGAATGAATCTCGTTTAAGTATTTTAAACACTTAATCACCAAGGTTAATTAACAATCAAGTGAGTTAGTTCATTTCCCAAGGAATACAAAAAAGCATTTCATTTTCTCTCCCTCATTTCCATGCTTCAACTTTTGGCCTCTTTCTTAAGTTTTAGGAAGTCCAAGCTCCACATCTTTCTAATTTCCAAGGTAATTATCTTAGCTTTTCCTTGATTAGTTACATGCTTCCTAAAAATCTTAGCTTCAAATTCCATTCCTATCTTTTTCAATAATTCATCCAAGAAGATGATGAATAGTGTTTTCAAGAAAATAATTTTGATTTTTTGATTTTAATGGAAAGATCAAGGTTGTTTAGGAGTAGATCAAGGCTCCCATAGACATTTCAAGGCTCTTGCATTATTTAAAACCTCTAAGGAAGGTATAAACCTTCAATCCCTTAGTATTAAGTTGATTAGTTTGAATTATTATGATGATTGGATCATGGGTTAAGTGTAGTAGTTGTTTAAGCATGTTTAGATCTTTGTTGTTAAGTATTTTGTTGATTATTGGAGTTAGCAGTGATACTTGTTATTCTTGATGATTCTTGGCTTATGTTGTGTACTTGATGATTACATAAATAAAACATCTAAGTAGATTTTACTTAGTGAAATTATGTAGCACTCGAAGGATAAGAATTATAGTCCCGACGGATAACTCATTATAGTCCCGATGGATGATTAACTTATTATCCATCGAGTGAGTAGCTTATGTAATAATAAGTTTGTAGCACAGTTATGTATGCACCTTTGCATAGAATCTGTAGTAGCATATAAGTCATGTTGACTTTAACTAGATATGCAGAATAGGTTGATTAATTGTACATAAATGATGTCTTGTAATTCTGCATAAGTGAAATAGAGTCAAGTGCCAAAATAGCTACCGACGGATGATTAACAAAGCCATCGACGGATGATTAAATGACTATCAACGGATGTTTAATATAGCAGTCGACGGATGATCAATTAAATCATCAACGGATGTTTTGAAAGTCGACAGATGATCATATGAAGAATTCAAATAGCAGTTGAACAGTGAAAGCTGACACATAGCCGTCGAGATGTATACAAACACACTGTGGAAGCCCATTAACTGGGTAATAGAGGACGAAAAGCAGCAAAGCTTAAGACTGATAGTTTTTATATTTGTTTAGTCTTTTTGACTTTGTAATCTTGGTATTATATAAACCAAGAGAGTAGAAAATAGAATAATAACTGAGATAGCTGAGAAACACAAAAACAGAGAAATCTTTGTAAGCAGAATTATTAGCATTTCCTGTATTCTCAGTAGTTCAATTTGTAAGCAGCTGTGAGCATTCCTGCACACAGAGTCCTCTCGATATATTATATATATCTCTGGTGGAATTGTTTAAATCCACCAGAAAGTTTTTAAAGACTCTTGTTTTTAATTACTTATGTTTTGATTCAATTAAGTTTACATTCCGCATTGTGCTAATCAAAACAAATATATCTATAATCGAGTTGAACATTTTTATTTCTAGAAAAAGGTTCAAGAATTCCATTCAACCCCCATTCTGTAATTCTTGCTATATTGTTAAGGGACTAACAGCTTGATTTGACATAGATTCATGGTAAAATGTTGGTGGTTGAATGATCTTGTATTGTTGAAGTATTGTGGTTGAATGGTGGTTGAATGGTGGTGGAATGGTGTTGCAATTTTGGAAATCGTTATATTATAGCTGTCATAATGCCCGATTTTCCTTAACTTTTTTGTGCATAATTTTTGGACCCGAACACCCAGTTCTAAGAACTAACCACTTCCATGCTTAGATAGTTTATGATTTAATATTTGTTTTGATATGTGGTTCGCTTTGATCCGATTTACGGTTTAGGAGAAATGATCGTTTTAAGTAATGGCATTTTGTTTAGGAGAAATGATTGTTTAAAGTAACGGCGTTTCGTGAATGAACCCCTACCCTCGAGTAACTTTGAGACCATATTTAAGACCCCTGAAAGACTTATCGGAATACGAAATATTTATGTGAAGTTTATTAGGTAGTTAGTAAAGTCCTCGCGAAGGATTCGCCTTAAAATGTTTAACAGTCAATTTTATAAAAATGGTGGAGCCAAGGGTACTCGAGCGACTAATGTAAATCCTTAAGCGTAGAAGCGAGTGTTAGGGTATGCATGAGTAAAGTTTAGTTTCTTAAGCGATTGACGATTAATTCCGGCTTATGTTGTTGTTCATAGGTTACCAGACCCACTTTAAACTTAAGTCTACCCTATAACACTCAGGCAAGTTTTCTACCCATATTACTGTTATTGTGATGTTATATATATATGCGTTATCTTAAGATAATTGCATGAGTATTGTTAGCAAAATCTTTAATTAATGAAAAGTGTTATGAATGGAATTAAAGACCGTGATGACCCGAATCCATGACCCCAGATTTGGGGGTGTTACATGTATTATCAGCGTGTGCAAGTAAATAGATATCCTCTGCATCTTAACTACAAATAAACACATGATATTTATCACAGAGACAGAGGAAATGAGATCAGAGAGACATGTAAAGTTCCACGTAATTACTAACAATAATGCATTAAAAATAAAGTTTTCTCAGTGTAATACAAGTGCTTTCTAGTTTCTAATATCAAGAAGATTTTTAGGTTATTGCAACCACTTTTCTTTGATCCAGTGCATGGTTCCGTTTTATCCCTGATGCATATAGAATGCATAAATAAAAGCAGCAATGTGAAGCAACTATTTCTCCGATCCAGGGTAATCTAGATATGGCATCAATAAGATCAAACTTACAAACATTAGCAAAAATCAATATTAACCAATTTCTGCCATCGAATGTTTAGGTACAACTTACACGCAGAATATAATGGCTCAGAAGTGCATGAAGAAGAAAAGTCATATCCTGATATTAACATGTATGCACCTAATGAATAGCTCGAATATCACATTTCTTTGTTGCAAATACGTGTTACTCAAGGTCTAGACTAGTGGATGACATTTTACTTTATTTCTTCTTGGAACGATATTATTAGAAGGATTTTCAAAGTTCTGTATGGAACTTGTTATGAAATGTCAAAGCCCGTGCTTATTTTATCATTTAAATTGTTCATTTTTCCTTTTTTTACATGTATTAATCTTTGATCGGTGCTCTTTCCTGTAATATAAACTTTATAATTTACATCATTGTTATGTATTAATTTTCATCACGTCAGAACATGACTAGTGTGACGACTGAGAATTTTGCGACGTAATTAAGTCAATAAAGTGTGAATTATGTGAAGTGATTATAATTGTGTGATTAAGTGTTGATTAATTGTCTTTTCTATATATTAGAGTCTAGGAGCACAAATAAAAGTGTTCCAATTTAAAGAGTCAGCTTAGGAGTTAAGCTGTGTTGTCGGGCCATCAGGTAGAACGGACCCCGTCCTAAAAAGGGGTTAAGATATTTAAAATGTGAAGTATGTGTTTTTATGTGAAATGAAATGTTTAAGTAAAGTATTTCGTCCTAGTGACGTGTCGGTCGATATCGAGAAGCGTAATCGAAACGCTGAGCGTCGGGCCGTCGGGTAGAACGTGACCCGGAACGCGTAAAAAGGAATAATATTAAAGAAGTATAAATTTCTATGATCATACATGAGTAGAGATGTGTTCTTATGTGTGCTTACTTGTCTGTATGCATGATTACGTGAACTGTTGACATTTTTATGGATTTAAGGGAATTATTTGATTTAAATAAAGGTTTATTTAACCTTCGCGCATTTTTATAAAATTATCTGAGTAAGATAAAAGCATGGGATTTGTTATGTTATCTTCATAATAGTCCTAGAGACTTTTTAAAAATGATGAACGGATTTATTTGGTGGTCATTGAATTTTAAATTAATTTTTATGTGATAAAATGTTATTATTAAAGCAAACTTGCGAAAATTATATAAAATCAATCGTACGCTCAAAATCTTATTATGAGTAATGGTTGGAAATCTAATTTCGAGATCTACGTTTTAAAATTGTCAATCGCTATAATTTTCAACTTTCGGAGAGAGATATATTTATTTCACCAATATTCTGTGGGAGTAAAAAGAGAAAGGAAAATCAATTTAAAAAGGGATTTAGAGAAGTAATAAATTGCTCTTGTCCTTATTATTTATAAACTCATCCTCCCCCCTTCCTTTTCTTTTTTCCCCGGTGCACATCATTCTCTCTTTTCTCTCTTTCTTTCTCACTTTCTCTCTCGGCTACTCTCTCTCTCTCGACCCTCTTTTCTCTCTTGGTATACTACTTGTTCCTTTGATAAATCTCACCAATTCTTCTCAAAATCTCTTGATAAACAGATATAAGTAGGTATTAGAGTGTGCATGTGTGTATACATTTGCATGCAAGCTCGATGTGTGTGTGTGTGTGTGTGCTTGATGCATGTGTACGTATGTATATATGATCCAATATGTGCTTAAGGAGGTGATTTTATGATTGAAAAATGATTTTCAAAGCTAAATGAGTCTTGCATGTGCCTTGTGTGTGCATAAATCGGAGGTTTCAAGGTTGGAAACCCTGAAATGGGGCACCACCGAGAAACCACCGCCACCAGTGATGAACTCCGGTGAACCGGTGGTGAGTTATGATGGTAAAACTGAACTCTAATTCCACAAAACTTGATTTTTGGTGTTTTGATGCTTGGTTTGTTTGAATTTCAAAAAGGGTTTTGATTTCTAAAAGTTAAGTTGATAATTGCTTATTAGGAATGAGTTGTTGAAGTTTAAGTCTATGAATTATGATTTGATTTGAATGATTAGATAAATTTAAAGCTAAATTAGACCATGCATTTGTTTATTTGATGGAAAAGTCGCATAGGGCTTTGGTTTATCAAAAAGGGATTGATTATAGTTGATAAAAATGATTGTTTGATGGTTGTTTGAAAATGATAAGTTAAATAGAGTGTTTAATGGAATTAGGGATGAGAAATTCGAATATAAATATGAGATTATAGGTTGCCTTGGTTCGAATTTTTATTGATAAAGGAAGAAGAATTAAATTGGTGTGTTGTTCTCGCTTGGATTCATTAGAATTTAGGATTAAACCATGGAAAGATGCTTGCATGCTATGTATGAGATCAAAAATTGAATGCACGTTGGTTGTTCTTGAAAATCCAAATGATATGGTTATTTTTATGGGAGTATTAAGTTGGATTAAATGAATGTTTGATTGATTATATGTTATATGGATTTGGTATGAAAATTTACTTGATTTTGGGTGATGTTTGTAGAACGGCCGAATGGTTTATAGTAGTTAAAAGGGTCAAATTCTAATTTAAGTGTTTGAATTGATCATGAAGATTAGTTAAGGATTATATGTAAGATTTTGATTGATTTGCTATATTTGGTTCGAATTAAAGTATAAAAGAAAGTGGATGATTTATTTGTGTTAACTATGGTTGTCGTGTTGGTTTAAAGATGACTTTAGGGTCGTTATTGTAAGTTTTGTCGTTTGTTTATTCGTATAAGAATTTCATGTATAAAGAGTTATGTGTACTAATATAAAGTATGATTTGACTTCGAGTTGAGATAAGGATGTTTATAAGTCGATTGTCGAGTATATAAAGGTGTAAAGGTTAAGAGTAAAGTATATGACGTGTGATATGCTATGTGCTTATATGTATAAGTTGTACTCGTATATTCGAGTCAAGGGTATAATCGAGCTATCATATTAAGTAATCGATCCGAGAACGAGAGTTGAGAAATTGATTAAGATTTTGCTTTTATTGTAGATTCGGAGCGTGAGGGTATTCAGGCTAGGAAAGGAAAGGGTATACTAGATGGCAGTAGTTCAACCTTCAGGAAAGCGAATTCAGGCAAGTAACTCTCATTACTTGTGAGAATAGTTATAGAGAGGTTATTGTTCATACCATGTAGAGTATGGAACTGTTAATAATTTGAGATACCCTGTTTTTGATCTTGATAAACCGTTATTGATAAGCTTACTGATTCAACCCTTTGGTAACCTGTCCTTTCTGTTCAAGTTATTTGTTAAGCCATGAATTATATTGAACCCTATAATTACCTTTACGAACCCTTTTTAATGATACCTTATTTCTTAATCACCCTATTGATCCTTGAAACAGATATTGATCCTTCTGATTTAAGTACCTTGTTATCCCTGATTCAGAATCCTTAGAGTTGTTCTTTGCTTGTCTTTGAATCACTTCCTTAACTTTGTTTTCTTGAAATTTGGCTTAAAAATGAGTTTTGACTCGAAAGAGTCTGAATGATTTCATATTCTTGGTAATGATAAAATGAATTTTGAAAAACCTACTTTTTCCAACTCAAGGTTTTCCAAACGAATTCCTGATGGATTGGATTGGGACGTAAGAGGCTAGTGGGACTAGTCCAGTCATGGTAAGAGGCTAGCGGGGCTAGTCCAATTTAAGGCTGAAATTATGTTGATTGGTACCTTAAAGACCGGATGGAGGTCGGTACGGGCTGATCATCCGTATTATAATGAAATGGAAGGATAAAGTGATACAATCAAGGGTTCTATATTGATTATTTAAAATGGAACTGAAAGATCCTGTTCAGTAATTGATTCTAGAAAAATAAAAATGGTTTATATCGCTTTGAAAAGAGTTGATTGTGATATTGTGAAGCTTAAAGCTCGTGAACCCTGATCTTAATCTGTTGATCATATAATTTGTTTCATATAGTGAAATACTGTTGCTTTCCTTTCTGAAAGATCTATTCTGATCCTTTAATGATTTGTGATGAATATCAGCTTTCACCCTGCTTTGAGCCTTGTTCCTTGAAAGCCCCACATTTTTCCTTCATAAACCTTCCTTAACCCAAAAGATGGAAATCTGCCACCTAGAACAAATAAAGTAGAATGCCCTGAGATTGGTAAAGTATATTGTGGATTTCATATCGTAGAACTGCTTTATAGTTACTTGCTGAGTTTTATACTCATATGTTTTATTTCAATCTAACCATGGCAGTTAAGCAAGAAGATGGCCAGGCTTAGGCGCATTGCTCGTAAGAGCGTACCTGGTGGTCCCTATCGTGTTGAAGGCTTCCGGTTGCCAGAGCAGGTAGTGGTATTTTTGAGTGAGCAAGCGCTTAGCCAGAGAATTGTAAAGATACAATGGGTTATCTGTCGGTTCCAAGCCGGAATCGATTATGTTTATTTAATATTATTTTGGGGTTGTAAGTAATCTTGTCTCATACTTTATCCTATTTGATCCTGTTAATAGTTAATCGGGGTTTATGCTTATTTAATTATTAGATTAAAGGTGTGTGGGTCCTCATTATCTAACCCCGAGATTGAGGGCGTCACAAGTTGGTATCAGAGCTACAGGATCTAGTCCCTGAGACAAGTTAGGAATAAAAAGGGGCATTTTGGGTATATATGTATATCGCGAGAGAGTTCGACTCATATAGAGTTGAGTTAGACTATTAGGTATAGTCTAAGGAAAGTGTGTAATAGTGTAGTGGAAACTAGAGTTAGGGTGTGAGTTAGCCGGAAGCTTTATTTAACCCTAACATTGTTTCTTGGTTGTTGTTTTGTGTTTTCTCTTAGGATCCCAGTAGTGGTACTGACTCAGATTCAAAGATTAGTTTGACCGGTACCCCAGTGGACCCCATTCCACCCTCTCCGGAGGAGCTTGTGTATGTTAGTTCAGACCCAGAGGAGGACCCTTCTGAGAGTAGTGAGATCCCTATGCAGATTTCACCCTTGAGGCCAGATTCAGAGACCCCTGCCCCTGAGCTAGAGTCTGAGATGCCTAAGACTGTACCTGTCAATGTTGGTGGCAAGTTAGCCCAGGATCGAGACTTTGTTTACTCCCGTATTCCTGAGTTGGGAGCTTTGGTGGATAGGCTAGCTGTAACACCCCCAAATCCGGGGTCGGGGATTCGCGTTATCACGAGTTCCATTTCCCTTATCAATACTTAATCTTAATAGTCAACCAACTACTGAGTACTGTGACCCCACAATATACACACACACACCACAAGTTATAGTCTCAGAGATGAATACCAAAAATAACACAAGTCATTTTATTCCACAATTATAAGTCATTACACCTCAAAAGGGTTTCTGAATAAATTTACATATTCTTTGCCATTATTACAATTCATAATATACATAAGTCTGGTACATCAAAAGTTGAAAGCCTAGCCTATTGGTAGCTCCTACCTCAGCCACAACGGCATCAACGCCTACAGGAAACTGCGGAACGTTTCCTATCCGCTCATGAATTGGGAGCTTGGTCCTGCTCATCTTGTCTATCTATTGTTGTGTGATGAAAAAAGAAAGCAAGGGTGAGCAACAAGCCCACCAAAATAATATGTATAATAATTTACAATATATGAGCATTCTCATAGTACTCATGAAAGTCTTGGTCAAGAAGAAATGAACCAAGTTTGAAATCTTAATGTGACAAAGTCGAAAAATATTTAGTATATATATACATATATACTTCCCAAATCTTGGAAGTCCTCTTCCATGCATAATACACACAGAGTTCCAGTGTATAACTATATAAAATATCGTTACAAGGTGATCTCATATATCTAACCTTGTCTCAACGTTTTTCTGAAAATCTTTGTCATGCATAAGATAATCATTTACTAGATATAAGTTGAAAAGATGAAGTTACAAGATACTCCAGTATACTTATATCTTTTCCGAATACTACTTGAACTACCACCGTTCAAGGTATAACCAGTTCAAAAGTTCATCACATAGATGAGACTACAAGATAAGATTTGAATAGATTCAATCTTTGAAATATCATTCAAAAGAAATGAAGTTACGGGATACTTCATTAAGTCCTGATATATATATATATAGACCTATATATATATCTCATACTTTCCTCGGAAACCTCTGTTATGAAAAATATAAACAGAGTTATAATATCCAATGAATTTGGAAAGAAGAAAACCTTGGCATAAACCTGATATCTTGCCGATCAGGCAAAGATACCAATAAGTAACCTTTTCTACTAGTAGATGGACGAATTTCCCACTGGTCATCACCCTGGCCGCATTAGGACCTATGTTGGACTGCCACTCACCACTTACACATTGATGGACTCCCACTGAGCCACTTACACTTTCATGGACGCCCACTGAGCCCATGTTGCTTATGCCGACTCAAATAGATGGACTTACTTCCTGAACGTTGGGTAAGTAATCAATTCATTTATCAAAACAGCAACCTCGTTGCGAATATAAAATACACCACAGAGCCGGATCCCTTAGATTTTTGAGCGACTATTCAAGTCCCCTTCAAAAAGGAAGATCTTAAATTTGAAAACGAGTTTTGGGATCCGCTCTAACCTTTAAAAATCATTTTGAAGACTCGAAAACATTTTTAAGAATGTTTGGAGTAATGCTGATTTAATGAAATAAATCAGTCCCGATATATTAGAAAATATCTGAATATTATTATTTAAATAGTATTCCCATAAAGGATAATCTCTATAAAAATAATGGAAGTAGAAGTTTTAAAACTCATACTTGAAATGAATAATAAATAACCAAAGATCTACTTATACGAAAGTACGATCTTTATTTGAATAATCGAAAATATGTTTGATTATCGAAACATTATTCTTTAATAAAATAAAGAATATTATTTAATAAAATGAGCGTAGTCATAAGTCCTCGAATGAATATTCAAAATAATATTCATTAAATAATATAAGCGGAGTCATAAGTCCTGAATGAATATTCAAAATAATGTTCATTAAATAAAATAAGCAGAGTCATAAGTCCTCAAATGAATATTCAAAATAATATTCATTAGATAAAATAAGCGGAGTCATAAGTCCTCGAATGAATATTCAAAATAATATTCATTAAATAAAATAAAGTTATCGAATAAACCTTATTCGATTAATAGTTTTGAAAACTATATCTGTATATATATATATATATTATACTCGGGAACATCGACTCCTGGTTTAGAAATATGTTCACCTTTGGGTCCCCTATACTAAGGGTATACGCAACTACTGCTTATCTCTAGCATATATATTATGCAACTTATAAGCAATTGAATCAACAATTAGATATCAAGATTATGAAATAGACATGCATATATACCATATCAGCATGCTCCAATATATCGCAAGATTTGCTAATAACAATCATGCACTTATCACAAGATAATGCATATACATATATACATCACAACAATAGTATAACGGGTAGAAAACTTGCCTGAGTGCTCCGGGGTAGACTTAAGCTTAGAGTGGGTCCAGCAACCTATGAACAACAACATAAGCCATAATTAAACCACGGTCGCTTAAGAAACTAGACTTTATCCACTTAGACCCTAACGTTCGCTTATACGCTTAACGATTTGCGTTAATCGTTCGCACACCCTCGGCTCCACCAATTTTAATAAATTAATCGTTATGAATTTTAAGGCAAATCTTTCGCGAGTACTCTACCAACTTCCTAATCTACCTTACATAATTGTTTCGTAATCCAATTAGTCTTTTAGGGGACTTAAACAAGGTCTCAAAGTAAAGCGAGGGGTAAAGATTCGTTCGAAAAACGCCGTTACTTAAAACGGTCGTTTCTCCTAAACCGTACATCGGAACGAAGCGATCCATATATCAAAATGAAGCTTACGACACGTTCTAGCTAAACATGGCAATGGTACAGATTTTTTGTTAAGTTTTCTTTCCTGAACACTAAGAACAAGCAGTTGAATAAAAATGGGCATTACGACGGCTATGTTTACGCGATTACCAATGTTTAAACTACTCCAATTAACCACCAACCAACTCATAACCATCAATACAATAAAACTTAACCTAAACCATACCACATCAGTCCATAACCTCCAAGTTTTTCAACTCAAACAACCACAATCAAGACCTATGAACTATAATCAAGCTTCAATTACCAAAACACTTCCAAATCAAACCAAACTACTAATAATCACAATCCATGCTTCTCATTTCACAAAACCAACCATTAAACTTAATAACAAATAAATTAAAGGCTAGGTTTTGAAGTTTATACCTTCCTTGTGAGGTGTTAAGTTTCTAGGAAGCCTTAGGGAGCCTCCTACAAGCTTGATATTTCCAAAGAAATCAAGAACACAAAGTTAGGCTTTGAAGTTTCTAAAAGTCTGATTGAAAGAACTGTAAACATGAGGATCTTACCTTGCTTATCTGTACAAGACTTGTGAACAAGAGTTGTAGGCCATCTCAATACCTTTCCAACGAGCTATAGAACACAACATTTGAGTGAGAAATGAAGGAGATACAGCAGTTTTAATGTGTGCTGGTTCTGTTTTTGCCGAGAGCAATGGAAATGGGGGAGGAAATGCTTTTGCTTTCTTGTGTTGGTGGAATAATGTGGTGGATAATGATGGGTTGTCTTGATATTTTGCTAGGTTAATAATAAACAAAGAAGTTAGTGGAAGATGATCTCACCATTTGCCATGTGTTGGTGATTTGTGGTGAGATGAGATCATCCCTAGTTAACTATATAATTAACTAGCCATTCCTTCCTAACTATCACTTGGTTTCTTGTTTGATCAACCATCCACTTGCCTTGCCACTTGCAAAGGTATTTACAAGAGTCGTTATTCATTTCTTTGTCCGGTTATCACTCAATCTCGTTGATCATTTGGTTAAATACCTTAATGGTTTTATTGATAAAATCTGCTTGGTATTTTTAATACCTAAATTAATTCTCCTTTATAATCCTTTAATTTAAAATCCTTCATCTTAATATTAATTTCTTAAATCCCTTAATGTCTGGTGGAAATCTTCGGGGAAAAATAAAAGTGCTCGTTTTCGAAATCTGACGGCTTTTACATACACTTATTTTCTTTATGGAATACTAATACGATCTTAGAATTTCTATAACAGTACTCCTATATATCGTGGTCTGATAATTTTTCTTAATCAGCATTGTCAGCAAACGTTACTATTCATCCGGGTTTCAAAAATTTCCAAAAATTGGGGTTATTACAGTCTCCCCTCCTTAAAAGGATTTCGTCCCGGAATCAGATAGAAAACAGTTGGGGATGATTTTCTAGCATTGTGCCTTCTAACTCTCAAGTCAATTTTCCACATTATGGTTTTACCACCAAACTCTGACTAGTTTGATAACCCTTCTCCTAAGCACTTGTCCTTTTTCGATCTATAACCCTTCCTGGTTGCTCCATATAGGTTACGTCTAGTTGCATGTCTATGCGCTCATACGCCCCTATTTGTCTGGCATCCGAATTACACTTCCTTAACATTGATACATGGAACACGTTATGAACTTGCTACAGGTTCGGGGGTAGGGCTATCTCATATGCTAACTTCCCAATACGTCTTAATACCTCAAAGGGTCCAACAATTCGAGGGCTTAGCTTTCCTTTCTTTCCGAACATCATCCATCCTTTCCAAGGGAATACCTATAACTGCACTAGGTCCCCTACTTCCTACTCTTTGTCCTTTCGTGTCAAATCAACATACTTCTTATGTCCATCTTGGGCTACTACCAGCCGCCCTCTGATTAGATCTATTATATCCCTGGTCCTTTGGACCACTGCTGGTCCGAGCATCTAGCGCTCCGCAACTTCATCCTAACATAAGGGAGATCGACATTGTGTTCCCTCAAGGATCTCATAAGGCGACATCTCGATAATGACATATGATCTATTATCGTAAGAAAACTCAATCCGCGTTAAGTGATCATTCTAAATTCTTTCAAGTCTATTTCACAGACTCTCATCATAGCTTCTAGCATTATAGCTTCTAGCATTATAGCTTTTGCTTCTCAATACCCATTCTTTTCCAGTTCGTAATCGGTACTATCTTCCGTACAGAATACTATTCTAGATATACCTTTACTCGCTAGAGTTTTATAACCTTTTAATAATCACGTCAACTTTAGTATCACGAACGCGTTAGAATCGGAATACCATCATACTTGGTACCACTTCATCTCTAGTTGCCTCCATCTTCGAAAGCTTGGTCCTTCGTATAGAAGTAAAAGAATTTAATGAGAGATCATTATGATCATGAACACTTATTCTATTGCATAGTTAGTACAGAAGGTGGTCAGCCTTTAGTACTTGACAAGCAATTAAACAACATGTGGTATCCTACTAGGCTTCTATCACACAGATAGATAGTCATTCGGCAATACCTCCCCTTTTGGAAGGGTTGTTCTTCTCAAGTTACATGAAATGAAAAGAAGAGAAAAGAACGAACTGAAGAGAATTGTATATATGAAAAAATACTGCCATAAAATATCTGGCTTGGAATGTAACTCTGAACTATAGAGGTTTATCATAGGAGAACAAAACGTATACGTATATATATCAACATCAAGTATTATAGCATCACATTTCATCTGCTTAAATATTTTTGCTATTCCGTCCATCATTCTATGGACCCATGCTTTTGCTCTAGCTTATACATAATCACCCTTGAAACTCCCTCGAGAACGAAAATCGAATCTGGGATTTCATTCTAGACCTCATCGTTACTAGAATCCATTTCTATACCACAACCTTCTTCGTATGGGTAATACTACTCTTTATCGATAAGAAGGAATAAATATGTCATAGGTAAATGTTCGGCTTAGTCGGTCTATCATTAATAACTTATACATCACCACGACCCGATTAGTTGTACTCAATCTCAACACCATTCCAATACAACTCTCACGGTTGTAATCGGCTCATTACTCGCAGAATCATTGATGCATTACTATAGTCCACCACCGACCTACTATAGTCATTCGTTTTCCATGAAATCTTAATATCTAACCATACAAAGTCCATAGCTATCGTATCCAATTCTTCTAAGGAGTCAACATGATCACCGTTCATGATTCATGAAGAACACTCCTGAACTTGATGTACATATGACATAAAGCAGATAAAATTGCAGAAGAGTTTCAATGAAATCAATGATACCAGGTTAATACCATTATTAACCATATGTCTTTATTGGGAGACATGAAGCTCAAAGGTCCATTTAGTCCTTTCGTAACATGGTCCTGGCTTATCTCAAGATAGGCTAAGATAGATAGCCCGCTCACGGTGATTACATGAATTAAATCTTTACTAAACTACTATTATGGTTGAGTATCGCACAATCATCAGAAGGAATGTCAATCTTTCAAACCATAATACAACCTTCACGGCTTTAACCATCGTCACTGTATTCCTCTGGCACGAGCGCCTATAATTGCTCTCTTACACTTAGAGTGTCGGCCACCTCTTTGGCCTTTCCTGATAGTAAAATTTTCTTACAATCAATGTTATTTTAACCACCTCCAACTAAATTTTCTACCTCATTTCAATCACTGCTTATGTGAAAATGCTATTCTTAAGTCCTAGTGAGAAAAAAAATCACCATTTTTCCATAAGTCATTGCCTTAGTCTTTAGATGTGAACATTGTCACGACTGACTCTCGATCATACTTAGGACGTCTCTTACCTTGGGTCCTTCTCGTTTTCACCAATCTCGACCCTCATTGGGTCGATCTATACTTTCTTATGGTCCAACACGTGCCCCACCTGGCATTATTATAATTACGTCATATTTCCTTTATCAAAATTTCTATTCTTGAGAACTTTAAATATTACCTTTCTCCTTGTAAAACCTTTAAGGTTATCCTTAAATCCTTCATCAGGTACACCCTAGGTACAAGGCATATCAAGATACCATTTACTAATACCAGAATCATTGTCTATATAGTTTTGAAAACTTTCTCCACTGATCTTTAAAGGTTGTTGTTGCCTTAGTCCTTCATTCCGTACTACCCAAACTCATAATGTCCCTATTAAGGATGAAATGCCATCCTTTATGCATCCCCCCATGGTTCATCTCAAGCTATTGAGGTTATATCCTTAATTCCACCTTTAAAAAGGTACTTGCATCCTTACATGGATAAATCAAGTCATATATCCCTGATAAGGGTATCTTATTCAATCATTCCCACCTCGATAGTATATGCCTAATTTCACAACAATATCTGTATTCAAAATGAATTCAATCAATATGGCCTCTAAAAGATAACAACGGTTATCCGCTTTTCTTGCCTGATTCAGTAATGATAACAGGGATGTTCTAGAAGATATTGGTCGTGTTCAACGTGAACTTTTTAGTTCTAACTACTCATTTACCTCTTTTATTTATCTCAACAGTCATCTCAATGTTGGGATATCTTTTATACCCGGTGTCCCTGTTTTGGGTATCAATTCACATGCGTTACTTACACTTCATATTCTTGTAGGTCACTTCCTTCATCCAATTTCCTAATTTCTTACTTTCTTGTCTCCTCAGTCTATCTGCGTCTCATTATTTATCCTTCGAACTATCTCAAGGTTTCCTCGAATCCTCCCAACTTAAAGGGGATAAAATAAATGTATCTCTTATGCCTTCAACCATCAACTTTAACTCATGGTGAATCACGCTCATCCTGACGATTGCATACTTTTCTATTTCTATTGCTACGAGTCTTTAGGGTTTCCTCATACCCAACTCCCTTATCATTCCTCAAACTCTATTGCCTTTATATTCCTTTCCACTTCAGTTTCTTTTTTTTTATTACAATCATTTCATGAACCCATTAATAATTGACTTCAAACATCACGTTGTTCTGGGATTCGTGTCCTCAGGACGAATCTTGCCAACTTTTACCACTTAGATTCATAATTCATCATACTCGTCCGCCTTGGTTCTGGCTCTAAAGCTTTTACACTATCTCTATAATCTTGGGAAGTACTTTCCCGAAAACAATTGACTGAACTTTAATCGGTTTACTATAACCTCTGGCCCCGTGTCTTTCTTGGCCTTTCACCAACGGGTGGCCTCTCTCTTAGGAAAGTAAGTGAAAAAAACAGTCTTTTTCGCTTCGTCAATCATTTAGAATCTCAAATGATTCCTATATTTCCTTTAGGCAGGCTCTTGCCTCGATTGGGTCAACTTGTTCCTTGGAACACTGAGAGCTTAGCGACTTAAAGGTCCTGAAAGAATTTCCCACTACACTGTTTCCTCAGGGTGGTGGTTGGGGGGTAAAAGTATAAGTTCTGTTTAAGCAGCTCCATGAATTGCCCCATAGGTGTACCGTCCTGGTTTCCCTATCTTGCTCGAATTCTGTTTTCTCGATATGAAATGTTTCATCCTTCCCCCATAATCAGGGTTATCTTATACGTTAAAATCCTTGTTTTCCATTTCATTATGTTATGGGTTCTTTCTTTCTTGATATGGATCTCTTCTCCAGTCATTGACTCTCTGCCTTCATTCATTACTTTTTCTTGGCACAATATGATCTTTTTCAATAATTCGGGCTGTATTACAATCTTAAACAGCTTTTCATTCTTGCTCCGATTACCTTTACTTCTATTTCCATTTTCTCGAAATCTCTTATCAACTCTCCCAAAGACATTATCATCTTGAGTCTCTCCTTTCTATTAAGGGCATTAGCCACCATTTTGGCTTTCCCTGGATGATAAAGAATCTCATAATCGTAATCCTTGATTAGCTCTAACCACCTCCTCTGGCGCATGTTGAGCACTTTCTGCGTTAAAATGTACTAGAGCACTTATGGCTTGTGTAAATCTCGCACTTCTCTCCATACAAGTAGTGCCTTCAATATTTAGGGCAAAACTATTGCCACGAGCCCAAGCTCATGGGTAGGATATCGGATTTTCATATTCCCTTAATTATCTTGACGCGTATGCGATTACCTTGTTGTGTTGTATAAGAAGCACCCTAATTCCTTATGCGAAGCGTCAATACAAATCACAAAATCTCCTTTTCCATCCGGTAACGCCAACATAGGAGCCGTCACCAACCTTTGCTTCAGTTCTTGAAAGCTGTTCTCGCATTTCTCTGTCCATTCGAACTTCTCAGTCTTATGAGTAAGCCGCGTTAAAGGGGCTACTATCTTTACTAACTTGAACGAACCTCCGATAGTGACCAACCAATCCTACCTCTAGTAGTTTCCCTAACCATGGTTATCAATTCCTCAGTGGTCCTTTATTCATTCTTGTCAGGATCCCCCACGGGATCCCCCTCAGCAACAATCCCTTCTAAGATAACATCCTCAACCGCTACATCCTCAATATGAACATCATCAGGTCCCTTGTTAGGACACTCTATCGGATCCACAATCTGATCCCCAATATGTAGTAAAACATCATCGCGATGTTGCTCCTCAACCTCAGGGTTCGGAGTCCCGCTACCATATACGATAACGAACTACGCTTTTATCACGATATTTATAAGGGTTTCCATAAGGGTTTTAACTGTCAGTACTACGTTAGGTAGTCCGACTATGAACTTGGCAACAGTTCTTATTATCTTAGTGAACTTATTATTTTAACGTCACATCATCTCTGAGGTTTATAACGCTTAACTCTGATACCATTTCTGTAACACCCTCAAATCCAGGGTCGGGGATTCGGGTTGTCACGAGTTCCATTTCCCTTATCAATACTTAATCTAAATAAACAGTTCAAAAGTTCATCACATAGATGAGACTACAAGATAAGATTTGAATAGATTCAATCTTTAAAATATCATTCAAAAGAAATGAAGTTACGGGATACTTCATTAAGTCCTGATATATATATATAGACCTATATATATATCTCATACTTTCCTCGGAAACCTCTGTTATGAAAAATATAAACAGAGTTATAATATCCAATGAATTTGGAAAGAAGAAAACCTTGGCATAAACCTGATATCTTGCCGATCAGGCAAAGATACCAATAAGTAACCTTTTCTACTAGTAGATGGACGAATTTCCCACTGGTCATCACCCTGGCCGCATTAGGACCTATGTTGGACTGCCACTCACCACTTACACATTGATGGACTCCCACTGAGCCACTTACACTTTCATGGACGCCCACTGAGCCCATGTTGCTTATGCCGACTCAAATAGAGGGACTTACTTCCCGAACGTTGGGTAAGTAATCAATTCATTTATCAAAACAGCAACCTCGTTGCGAATATAAAATACACCACAGAGCCGGATCCCTTAGATTTTTGAGCGAGTATTCAAGTCCCCTTCAAAAAGGAAGATCTTAAATTTGAAAACGAGTTTTGGGATCCGCTCTAACCTTTAAAAATCATTTTGAAGACTCGAAAACATTTTTAAGAATGTTTGGAGTAATGCTGATTTAATGAAATAAATCAGTCCCGATATATTAGAAAATATCTGAATATTATTATTTAAATAGTATTCCCATAAAGGATAATCTCTATAAAAATAATGGAAGTAGAAGTTTTAAAACTCATACTTGAAATGAATAATAAATAACCAAAGATATACTTATACGAAAGTACGATCTTTATTTGAATAATCGAAAATAAGTTTGATTATCGAAACATTATTCTTTAATAAAATAAAGAATATTATTTAATAAAATGAGTGTAGTCATAAGTCCTCGAATGAATATTCAAAATAATATTCATTAAATAAAATAAGCGGAGTCATAAGTCCTGAATGAATATTGAAAATAATGTTCATTAAATAAAATAAGCAGAGTCATAAGTCCTCAAATGAATATTCAAAATAATATTCATTAGATAAAATAAGCGGAGTCATAAGTCCTCGAATGAATATTCAAAATAATATTCATTAAATAAAATAAAGTTATCGAATAAACCTTATTCGATTAATAGTTTTGAAAACTATATCTGTATATATATATATATATTATACTCGGGAACATCGACTCCCGGTTTAGAAATATGTTCACCTTTGGGTCCCCTATACTAAGGGTATACGCAACTACTGCTTATCTCTAGCATAGGTATTATGCAACTTATAAGCAATTGAATCAACAATTAGATATCAAGATTACGAAACAGACATATCGCAAGATTTGCTAATAACAATCATGCACTTATCACAAGATAATGCATATACATATATACATCACAACAACAGTATAACGGGTAGAAAATTTTCCTGAGTGCTCCGGGGTAGACTTAAGCTTAGAGTGGGTCCAGCAACCTATGAACAACAACATAAGCCAGAATTAAACCACGGTCGCTTAAGAAACTAGACTTTACCCACTTAGACCCTAACGTTCGCTTATACGCTTAACGATTTGCGTTAATCGTTCGCACACCCTCGGCTCCACCAATTTTAATAAATTAATCGTTACGAATTTTAAGGCGAATATTTCGAGAGTACTCTACCAACTTCCTAATCTACCTTACATAATTGTTTCGTAATCCAATTAGTCTTTTAGGGGACTTAAACAAGGTCTCAAAGTAAAGCGAGGGGTAAAGATTCGTTCGCGAAATGCCGTTACTTAAAACGATCGTTTCTCCTAAACCGTACATCGGAACCAAGCGATCCACATATCAAAACGAAGCTTACGACACGCTCTAGCTAAAAATGGCAATGTTGAAGATTGTTTGTTAAGTTTTCTTTCCTGAACACTAAGAACAAGCAGTTGAATAAAAATGGGCATTACGACGGCTATGTTTACGCGATTACCAATGTTTAAACTACTCCAATTAACCACCAACCAACTCATAACCATCAATACAACAAAACTTCACCTAAACCATACCACATCAGTCCATAACCTCCAAGTTTTTCAACTCAAACAACCACAATCAAGACCTATAAACTATAATCAAGCTTCAATTACCAAAACACTTCCAAATCAAACCAAACTACTAATAATCACAATCCATGCTTCTCATTTCACAAAACCAACCATTAAACTTAATAAAAAATAAATTAAAGGCTAGGTTTTAAAGTTTATACCTTCCTTGGGAGGTGTTAAGTTTCTAGGAAGCCTTAGGGAGCCTCCTACAAGCTTGATCTTTCCAAAGAAATCAAGAACACAAAGTTAGGCTTTGAAGTTTCTAAAAGTCTGATTGAAAGAACTGTAAAAATGAGGATCTTACCTTGCTTATCTGGACAAGACTTGTGAACAAAAGTTGTAGGCCATCTCAATACCTTTCCAAGAGCTATAGAACACAACATTTGAGTGAGAAATGAAGGAGATACAGCAGTTTTAATGTGCTGGTTCTATTTTTGCCGAGAGCAATGGAAATGGGGGAGGAAATGCTTTTGCTTTCTTGTGTTGGTGGAATAATGTGGTGGATAATGATGGGTTGTCTGGATATTTTGCTAGGTTAATAATAAACAAAGAAGTTAGTGGAAGATGATATCACCATTTGCCATGTGTTGGTGATTTGTGGTGAGATGAGATCATCCCTAGTTAACTATATAATTAACTAGCCATTCCTTCCTAACTATCACTTGGTTTCTTGTTTGATCAACCATCCACTTGCCTTGCCACTTGCAAAGGTATTTACAAAAGTCGTTATTCATTTCTTTGTCCGGTTATCACTCAATCTCGTTGATCATTTGGTTAAATACCTTAATGGTTTTATTGATAAAATCTTCTTGGTATTTTTAATACCTAAATTAATTCTCCTTTATAATCCTTTAATTTAAAATCCTTCATCTTAATATTAATTTCTTAAATCCCTTAATGTCTGGTGGAAATCTTCGGGGAAAAATAAAAGTGCTCGTTTTCGAAATCCGACGGTTTTAACATACACTTATTTTCTTTATGGAATACTAATACGATCTTAGAATTTCCATAACAGTACTCCTATATATCGTGGTCTGATAATTTTTCTTAATCAGCATTGTCAGCAAACATTACTATTCATCCGGGTTTCAAAAATTTCCAAAAAATGGGGTTATTACACTAGCCCGAGAGTCTAGGCATAGCACTTCAGTTATGGATGATGAGTGGCGAGTTTGGGTTAAGATGGTGGAACTGGTTTCCCGGAAGAGATTGGATGAGGGACCATCGGAAGAGATTAGATGATGGACCATCCACTAATGATGCTGATGCTGAGGCCCGGAGGCTGCATAAGATTATTCGCTGGATGTTGGTTGTGTTGAGAGAGATTCTGGATGATTAGACGGGACTGTTGGTTGAGCCCGTAGTTGTTATTTTTTAGCGCCAGTAGGCTTTGGGATACTTGGTCAGATGCCGGGAGCCCTTTTTCAATTGTTATGTTGTATTTCGGATCATTGTAGTAGTAGTTGTTAGAAGTTAGGGGTAGATAGGGGGATGTTTTCTAGTTTTTCCTCTGTTTAACCCTGCTATATTATTGTACCTTATTTCAGAATTTGTGATAGGTAGACTTTTCTTTATGTACCCTTTGTTTAAATAAATCTATTATCTTGTTTTCCATTGTGCACCCTAAACATCTCATAAACTGTTCTAAATATTATGTTTTCGTACAACCATTCGTAATACCCTATCATGTGCCATGATAAAACAACATTGATATGAGAATTATGTAATAATAGGATTGCATGTGTAAAATTGGGTAAAGCTTAAAATCCGCAAAAGATATTTTATAGTAAAATGTTGGTATATATGCCATGCTATCGTATTGCTAAATAATTGCTCAATCAGGTTTGTAAGAAATGGCCAACTCACCAGATCACCAAGAAGAAGAAATTCCAACCCAAGACCCAGAAGTAAACACAGAAACCACCATGATGAGCAGACTTGCTCAGCTTTTACAACAACATGTGGCCCCTAAAGTTGGAAACTTCAAACACTTTCAATCTGTTCATCCCCCAGAATTCTTATGTTTTCCAGAACCGATTAAAGCTCAGTCATGGTTAAGAGAAATGGAAAAAACTTGAGTTAGCAGAAGTTAAGGACGACAAGAAAGCTCAGTATGCGAGTTATTACCTTAAAGATGAAGCAAGTTTCTGGTGGGAGTCTTCGAAAGCGTTATTGGAAGGACAGGACTTATCATGGGAGAAGTTCACTAAGATGTTTCTGGAGAAGTATTTTCCAAGCTATATGCAAGATCAGTTGGAGATGAAATTTCTGGACCTTAGGCAAGAGGATATGTCGGTAGCGGAGTATGAAGTGAAGTTCTCGGAGTTGTCTAGATTCGTACCTGAGTATGTGGACATGGAGGCAAAGAAGGCTAAGAGGTTCCAACAGGGATTTAAGCCATGGATTAGGAGTCAAGTAGCGTTGTTGGAGATCAAGAATTATGTTGCCTTGGTACAGAAGGCAATGATAGTGGAAGGTGAGCGTGAAGCTGCGAGGAGAGAAAATAAAGGAAGAAAAAGGAAATTTGAAAGCTCGGAGCAAGAGCAAGGGAGTTCAAAGTTTAGAGGAAAGTTTGGAAAGAATGGTGGAGGTCAGAACCAAAAGTTTCAGAAGTTTAAAACCGGTAATGGAGCTCAGAAGAACCATTTCCAGAAAGCAGGACAGCCGGGGAAGGATAACATACCTCAAATTCAGGAATGCAAGAATTGTGGAAAGAGACACCCGAAAAGGTATAATAAGTTGGATGTGACATGTTTCAAGTGCAACCGAAAAGGGCATTATTCTTCAGAATGCCTAAGTGGAGCAAGGAAGCCTGACTTGGGTTGTTTCAAGTACGGAAATGTGGCCATATGGCCATGAATTGCAAAGAGCCTGTTCAGAAGGCCAATATTCTTAGGATTGCTGGACCGCCGTCTCTCCCAGCACCATCAGCTCAACCCAGAGTTAGAACCTTTAATATGACAATGAAAGATGCGGTGCAAGATATGGACGTGGTAGTAGGTATGCTTGTTATTAACTCAGATCTTTTATCTCTGAAAGTATTCTTGATAAGTTAAATTGTGTTGCGTACCCTCTGGAACCTAATTTGATTATAGAGGTAGCAAATCAAGAGAAAGTTATTGTTAGAAAAGTCTGTCCCGATTGTGATGTGGCCATAGAAGGTCGGCACTTTTCTGCTGACTTAATTCCCTTTAAGTTAGAATAATTTGAAGTTATATTAGGAATGGATTGGTTGTCAAACCATGAGGCGCAAATAGAATGTAAAAGTAAGAAGGTGAAGTTAAGAACCAAGGATGGTGAGGAAGTGATATTCAAAGGAAAAAGGCAAGAGAAGAAATTCCTAACGGCTATCGAGACGAGGAGATTAATACGTCAAGGATGTGAATTTTATTTGGCTCATATTATGGATGTAGAGCAAGAGTCCGTAAGGATCGAGGATATTCCAATAGTAAGAGATTTTCCGGATGTGTTTCCTGATGAATTGCCTGGACTACCTCCAGATAGAGAGATCGAGTTTACGATTGATTTGGCTCCTGGAACGGAACCAGTATCGAAAGCTCCCTATCATATGGCACCAGTCAAGATAAAGGAATTGGCCGCTCAGTTGCAAGAATTTTTGGATAAAGGAGTAATTCGGCCGAGTGTATCCCCGTGGGGCGTACCGGTATTTTTTGTAAAGAAGAAGGATGGAAGTATGAGGTTGTGCATTGATTATCGTGAATTAAATAAGTTGACAATTAAGAATAAGTACCCTCTACCACGAATTGATGACTTGTTTTATCAGTTAAAAGGAGCTTCGTGTTTCTCCAAGATTGATTTAAGATCTGGGTGTCATCAACTAAAGATTAAAGCGGAAGACATACCCAAGACAGCGTTTCGAACGAGATATGGGCACTATGAGTTCTTGGTAATGGCATTTGATTTGACGAATGCGCCAGCCGCATTTATGGATCTTATGAACAGAGTGTTCAAGCAATATTTGGATAAATTCGTTACTGTGTTTATTGACGATATATTGATTTACTCAAAGATGGAAGAAGATCATAAGGAGCATTTGAGGATTTCTTTAGAAACTCTGAGGAAAGAAAAGCTGTATGCTAAGTTTTCGAAGTGTGAATTTTGGCTAAAGGAAGTGCAATTTCTTGGTCATGTAGTTAATAAAGAAGGAATCAAAGTGGACCCAGCCAAGATAGAAGCTATAATGAATTGGAAAAGACCCAAGACTCCTACAGAAGTCAGAAGTTTTATGGGATTAGCCGGATACTACAGGAGGTTTGTGCAAGATTTCTCTAATATTATTGTCCCATTAACGAAATTGACAAGAAAGAATGAGAAGTTTGTATGGACGGAAAAGTGCGAGGAAAGTTTCCAAGAGTTAAAGAAGAGGCTAGTAACCGCCCCAGTATTGGTATTACCAGATGAAAAAGGGGAATTTGTGATATTCAGTAATGCTTCATATAAAGGACTTGGATGTGTGTTAATGCAACACGGGAAGGTAATAGCATATGCATCAAGGAAACTCAAGCTGCACGAACAAAAGTATCCAACGCATGATTTGGAATTGGCAGCAATTGTGTTTGCCCTTAAGATTTGGAGGCATTATTTATACGGGGAAAAGTGCGAGATTTATACTGATCATAAGAGTTTAAAATATATCTTCACCCAAAAGGAATTGAATATGAGACAAAGAAGGTGGTTAGAATTGATCCAAGATTATGATTGTGCGATAAACTATCATCCTGGAAAGGCAAACGTGGTAGCAGACGCTCTAAGTCGCAAGGAAAGGTTGAATATGCTAACATCATCGGAAGAATTGATCAAGGATTTTGAAAAGATGGAAATAGAAGTGCAGACTCCAGAATTTGGAGGTAAAGCTATATATGCGATGTTGTTACAGCCTGAAATATTTGAAAAGATTCGATGTTGTCAAGAGCAAGTGATGAATCGCGAAAAGGATAAGTTGACAGGAGAAGAAATTAAAGCTCAAAAGGATGGAAAAGGAATATACCGTGTTAACTCATGTATTTGGATACCTAATGTTGTGGAGCTAAAGCATGAGATTTTGCAAGAAGCACATAACTCGAGATTTTCAATTCACCCTGGAAGTACGAAAATGTACCAGGATTTAAAAGAGAGTTATTGGTGGCCAAACATGGAAAAGGAAATTGCGGAATGGATAAGTAAGTGTTATACGTGTCAAAGAGTCAAAGAGAAACATCATAGGCCAAGCGGATTGCTTCAGCCCCTAGATATACCAGAATGGAAATGGGAACATATTGTGATGGATTTCGTGGTGGGATTACCTAAAACCAAGTCTAATCATGATGCGATTTGGGTGGTAATCGATCGGTTGACAAAGTCAGCACATTTCTTGCCGATAAATGAAAGGTTTTTGTTGGAAAAGTTGGTCAAATTGTATTTGGATGAGATTATGATGCGTCACGGAGTCCCTGTATCTATCGTGTCTGATAGAGATCCAATGTTCAACTCGAGATTTTGGAGACAATTCCATGATCATTTGGGAACTAAGCTGAAAATGAGCATGGCATATCATACGCAGACAGACGGACAAAGTGAAAGGATAATTCAGACAATTGAAGATATGTTGCGAACCTGTGCAATAGATTTTAAAGGAAATTGGGACGATCATTTGTCGTTAATTGAGTTTTCCTACAACAACAGTTATCACGCGAGTATTGGCATGCCGCCTTATGAAGCGTTGTATGGAAGAAAATGTAGGTCCCCTAAATATTGGGACGAGGTTGGTGAGCGCAAATTAATTGGCCCAGAGCTGGTTCAACAGACGAAGGAAAAAGTAGAAATGATTCGGAAAAGATTAATTGCAGCTCAAGATCGACAAGCAAAGTACGTAAATCAAGAACGAAAAGATGTGTAATTCGAATCTGGAGACAAAGTCTTGTTAATGATATCTCCTTGGAAAGGTTTAACCCGATTCGGAAAGAAAGGGAAGTTGAGTCCTAGGTATATTGGACCGTTTGAAGTACTGCGACGAGTTGGGAAGGTGGCATATGAATTGGCGCTACCTCCGCAAATGCAACATCTGCACAAAGTATTTCATGTATCTCTTCTAAAGAAGTATAATGCAGATGTGAGCCATGTGATTGAATTGGAACCAGTGGAAATCCAACCAGATTTGTCTTATATGGAGCAGCCAGTTCGAGTTTTGGACCGAAAGGAGAGGACACTTAGAAATAAAGTTGTACCTCTAGTAAGAGTGTTGTGGAGAAATCCACTAGTAGAAGAATAGACTTGGGAATTAGAGAGTGAAATGAAAGAAAAGTATACCCATCTATTTGCTTAGACTAGATTCTGGGGACAGAATCCTTTTAAGGAGGGTAGATTGTGATGACTGAGAATTTTGCGATGTAATTAAGTCAATAAAGTGTGAATTATGTGAAGTGATTATAATTGTGTAATTAAGTGTTGATTAATTGTCTTTTCTATATATTAGAGTCTAGGAGTGCAAAAAAAGCGTTCCAATTTAAAGAGTCAGCTTAGGAGTTAAGTTGTGTTGTCGGGCCGTCAGGTAGAACGGAACCCATCCTAAAAAGGGGTTAAGATATTTAAAATGTGAAGTATGTGTTTTTATATGAAATGAAATGTTTAAGTAAAGTATTTCGTCCTAGTGACGTGTCGGTCGATATCGAGAAGCGTAATCGAAACGCTGAGCATCGGGCCGTCAGGTAGAACGTGACCCGGAATGCGTAAAAAGGAATAATATTAAAGAAGGATAAATTTCTATGATCAAACATGAGTAGAGATGTGTTCTTATGTGTGCTTACTTGTCTGTATGCATGATTACGTGAACTGTTGACATTTTTATGGATTTAAGGGAATTATTTGATTTAAATAAAGGTTTATTTAACCTTCGCGCATTTTTATAAAATTATCAGAGTAAGATAAAAGCATGGGATTTATTCTGTTATCTTCATAATAGTCCTAGAGACTTTTTAAAAATAATGAACGGATTTATTTGGTGGTCATTGCATTTTAAATTGATTTTTATGTGATAAAATGTATTATTAAAGCAAACTTGCGAAAATCATATAAAATCAACCGTACGCTCAAAATCTTTTTATGAGTAATGGTTGGAAAGCTAATTTCGATATCTACATTTTAAAATTGTCAATCACTATAATTTCCAACTTTCTGAGAGAGATATATTTATTAGTCCGCCAATATTCTATGGGAGTAAAAAGAGAAAGGAAAATCAATTTAAAAAGGGAATTAGAGAAGTACTAAATTGCCCTTGTCCTTATTATTTATAAACTCATCCTCCCCCCTTCCTTTTCTTTTTTCCCCAGTGCACATCATTCTCTCTTTTCTCTCTTTCTTTCTCACTCTCTCTCTCGGCTACTCTCTCTCTCTCGTCTATCTTTTCTCTCTTGGTATACTACTTGTTCCTTTGATAAATCTCACCAATTCTTCTCAAAATCTCTTGATAAACACATATAAGTAGGTATTAGAGTGTGCATGTGAGTATATCCACTTGCATGCAAGCTCGATGTGTGTGTGTGTGTGTGTGTTCATGCTTGATGCGTGTGTACGTATGTATATATGATCCAATATGTGCTTAAGGAGGTGATTTTATGATTGAAAAATGATTTTCAAAGCTAAATGAGTCTTGCATGTGCCTTGTGTGTGCATAAATCGGAGGTTTCAAGGTTGGAAACCTCGAAATGCGGCACCACCGAGAAACCACCGCCACTGGTGATGAACTCTGGTGAACCGGTGGCGAGTTACGATGGTAAAACTGAACTTTAATTCCACAAAACTTGATTTTTGGTGTTTTGATGTTTGGTTTGTTTGAATTTCAAAAAGGGTTTTGATTTCTAAAAGTTAAGTTGATAATTGCTTATTAGGAATGAGTTGTCGAAGTTTAAGTCTATGAATTATGATTTAATTTGAATGATTAGATGAATTTAAAGCTAAATTAGACCATGCATGTGTTTATTTCATGTAAAAGCCGCATAGGGCTTTGGTTTATCAAAAAGGGATTGATTATAGTTGATAAAAATGATTGTTTAATTATTGTTTGAAAATGATAAGTTAAATAGAGTGTTTAACGGAATTAGGGATGAGAAATTCGAATATAAATATGAGATTATAGGGTGCCTTGGTTCGAATTTTTATTGATAAAGGAAGAAGAATTAAATTGGTGTGTTGTCCTTGCTTGGATTCATTGGAATTTAGGATTAAACCATGGAAGGATGCTTGCATGCTATGTATGAGATCAAAAATTGAATGCATGTTGGTTGTTCTTGAAAATCCGAATGATATGGTTATTTTTATGGGAATATTAAGTTGGATTAAATGAATGTTTGATTGATTATATGTTATATGGATTTGGTATGAAAATTTACTTGATTTTGGGTGATGTTTGTTGAATGGCCGAATGGTTTATAGTAGTTAAAAGGGTCAAATTCTAATTTAAGTGTTTGAATTGATCATGAAGATTAGTTAAGGATTGTATGTAAGATTTTGCTTGATTTGCTATGTTTGGTTCGAATTAAAGTATAAAAGAAAGGGGATGATTGATTTGTGTTAACTATGGTTGTCGTGTTGGTTTAAAGATGACTTTAGGGTCGTTATTGTAAGTTTTGTCGTTTGTTTATTCGTATAAGAATTTCAAGTATAAAGAGCTATGTGTACTAATATAAAGTATGATTTGACTTCGAGTTGAGATAAGGATGTTTATAAGTCGATTGTCGAGTATATAAAGGTGTAAAGGTTAAGAGTAAAGTATATGACGTGTGATGTGCTATGTGCTTATATGTATAAGTTGTACTCGTATATTCGAGTCAAGGGTATAATCGAGCTATCGTATTAAGTAATCGTTCCGGGAACGAGAGTTGAGAAATTGATTAAGATTTTGGTTTTATTGTAGATTCGGAGTGTGAGGGAATTCAGGCTAGGAAAGGAAAGGGTATACTAGGTGGCAGTAGTTCAACCTTCAGGAAAGCGAATTCAGGCAAGTAACTCTCATTACTTGTGAGAATAGTTATAGAGAGGTTATTGTTCATACCATGTAGAGTATGGAACTGTTAATGATTTGAGATACCCTATTTTTGATCTTGATAAACCGTTATTGATAAGCTTACTGATTCAACCATTTGGTAACATGTCCTTTCTGTTCAAGTTATTTGTAAAGCCATGAATTGTAGTGATCCCTATAATTACCTTTACGAACCCTTTTTAATGATACCTTATTTCTTGATCACCCTATTGATCCTTGAAACATATATTGATCCTTCTGATTTAAGTACCTTGTTATCCCTGATTCAGAATCCTTAGAGTTGTTCCTTGCTTATCTTTGAATCACTTCCTTAACTTTGTTTTCTTGAAATTTGGCTTAAAAATGAGTTTCGACTCGAAAGAGTCTGAATGATTTCATATTCTTGGTAATGATAAAATAAATTTAGAAAAACCTACTTTTTCCAACTAAAGGTTTTTCAAACGAATTCCTGATGGATTGGATTGGGACGTAAGAGGATAGTGGGACTAGTCCAGTCATGGTAAGAGGCTAGCGGGGCTAGTCCAATTTAAGGCTGAAATTATGTCGATTGGTACCTTAAAGACCGGATGGAGGTCGGTACGGGCTGATCACCCGTATTATAATGAAATGGAAAGATAAAGTGATCCAATCAAGGGTTCTATATTGATTATTTAAAATGAAACTGAAACATCCTGTTCAGTATTTGATTCTTGAAAAATGAAAATGGTTTATATCGCTTTGAAAAGAGTTGATTGTGATATTGTGAAGCTTAAAGCTCGTGAACCCTGATCTTAATCTGTTGATCATATAATTGGTTTCATATAGTGAAATACTTTTGCTTTCCTTTCTGAAATATCTGTTCTAATCCTTTAATGATTTGTGATGAATGCCGGCTTTCACCCTGCTTTGAGCCTTGTTCCTTGAAAGCCCCACATTTTTCTTTCATACCCTTCCTTAACCCAAAAGATGGAAATCTGCCACCTAGAACAAATAAAGTAGAATGCCCTGAGATTGGTAAAGTATATTGTGGATTTCATATCATAGAACTGCTTTATAGTTACTTGCTAAGTCTTATACTCATATATTTTGTTTCAATCTAACCATGGCAGTTAAGCAAGAAGGTGGCCAGGCTTAGGGGCACTGCTCGTAAGAGCGTACCTGGTGGTCCCTATCGTGTTGAGGGATTCCGGTTGCCAGAGCAGGTAGTGGTATTTCTGAGTGAGCAAGCGCTTAGCCAGAGAATTGTAAAGATACAATGGGTTATCTATCGGTTCTAAGCTGGAATCGATTATGTTTATTTAATATTATTTTCAGGTTGTAAGTAATCTTGTCTCACTCTTTATCCTGTTTGATCCTGTTAGTAGTTAATCGGGGTTTATGCTTATTTAATTATTAGATTAAAGGTGTGTGGGTCCTCATTTCCTAACCCCGAGATTGAGGGCATCACATCTAGAATGCAGGTGACAGGACTACATGTGACGGGATCGGATGGGAAAGAGTAGCACATGACTTGGACGTGATCAAAGAAGAAGAAGTTGATAGATTAAAATGAAGACCAAGTTCATAACGACCCTGGTTTTAGGAATTGGAGTTAAACATCTAAACCTATTATACCGCAACGAGCACGAACTGGAGAGAAAAATGAGGAGATGATAAACATGGATTTAAATTGAGCAAGAGAGGAGGAACAAATAAGATAAGAAAAAAGACACAACAACAAACACACGCATACAACATATACATAATTGACACTTCAAACACAAGAACAAATACACACAAATGTATCTCTTATATTTTCAAGTTAGATAATATATTTATATAATCATATTTACATTATAATCATATTTAAGATCATAGTGAAGGACTTCAGGTTGGGTACACAATCCCACCCGCGATTTTTACCTTTTCATAGGTTTTTCGCGTCACCAATTCTTTGTTATTTACATTTCCGTTTATACCTTTTTCTTACAATTAGTTCACTACAATCAAGAGTAATCCTTAATATTTAACCCGCAAATTTTGGTAAAAACAATTGTTAGATATATTTGAGATGTCATGTCTAATATGATTTGTGTTTAGTTTTCAGAACTTAACAACAGGATAAATCAGGACTTACTAAAATCAGGACTTACTGAAGTCAGAGCTTAATATCAGAACTTAAGTTATCAGAAGATATATATCAAAACTTAAGTGCGGGAAGACTTTCAGTTAAGGAATGAAGCTGATTTACAGGAGAAGATCGAGACTAAAACAATAGAAGATATGCATGGAAAGAGTTAGAGGACTAGAAGACTTGTAGAAGATATCTGATTGATATATTTTAGGAGACAGAATTGTATTCCATATCAATTAGAATATATCTTATAACTGTGTACTATATAAACACAGACTTAGGGTTTACACTATATGTGTTATCATTATCGAGAAGATTATACTTGTAACCTAGTAGCTCTTAGTGATATTTGTTCCTCACTGAGAGAGAACAACAGTTCATATTGTAACAGAGTTTATTGAATATACTTGATCTTTGTTACATACTTGTGTTAAATCGATTTGATTGTATAAACAATGTATTCAACCCCCTTCTACAGTGTTGTGTGACCTAACAAGTGGTATCAGAGATTTTCTGTTAACACACATACAGTAAAGATCCAAACAATCATGTCTGAAGAAACACAAACCCCAACTAAACCCACCAAAACTCCAGAAACTCAAATCACTCAAACCCACAGTCGATATGAGACTATTAGGGTTCCCATACTGAAACCTTCTGAGTATCCCATATGAAAAGTGAAGATGGCTATGTTTCTGGAAGCTAAAGATCCAGAATACCTTGATAGGATTGATGAAGGACCATGTGACGCTCGCAGTCTCAGCGTTAGGAAATGAGGACCCACACACCTTTAATGTAACACCCCCAAATCCGGGGTCGGGGATTCGGGTTGTCACGAGTTTCATTTCCCTTATCAATACTTAATCCTAACAGTCAACCAACTACTGAGTACTGTGACCCCACAATATACACACACACACACCACAAGTTATAGTCTCAGAGATGAATACCAAAAATAACACAAGTCATTTTATTCCACCATTATAAACCGTTACACCTTAAAATGGTTTCTTAATAAATTTACATTTCTTTTCCATTATTACAATTCATATAGATACATAAGTCTGGTACATCAGAAGTTGAAAGTCTAGCCTATTGGTAATTTCTACCTCAGCTACAGCGGCATCAACGCTTTCTGAAAAACTGCGGAACGTTTCCTAACCGCTTGCGAATTGGAAGCTTGGTCCTGTTTATCTTTTATATATGTTGTTGTGTGATGAAAGAACAAAGCAAGGGTGAGCAACAAGCCCACCGAAATAATATATATAATAATTAACAATGTATGAGCATTCTCATCGTACTCATGAAAGTCTTGGTCAAGAAGAAATGAACCAAGTTTGATATCTTAACGCGACCAAGTCGCAAAATATTCAGTATATATGTATATATACTTTTCAAAATCTTGGAAATCCTCTTCCATGCATCATATACACAAAGTTCCAGTTTATAACTGTATAAAAATATCGTTGTAAGGTGATCTCATATATCTAACCTTGTCTCAACGTTTTTCTGAAAATCTTTAACATGCACAAGATAATCATTTACTAGATATAAGTTTAAAAGATGAAGTGACAAGATACTCCAATATACTTATATCTTTTCCGAATACTACTTGAACTACCACCGTTCAAGGTATAATCTGTGTCAAAAGTTCATTACATAGATGAGACTACAAGATATGATTTGAATAGATTCAATCCTTGAAATATCATTCAAAAGAAATGAAGTTACGAGATACTTCATTAAGTCCCGATATATATATCCATATATATATCTCTCATACATTTCCTGAAAACATCTGTCATGTAAAGTATGAACAGAGTTGTAATATCCAATGAATTTGGAAAGAAAAGAATTTTGGCATAAACCTGATATCTTGTTGATCAGGCAAAGATACCAATAAGTAACATTTTCTACTGTAGATGGATGAATTCCTCGCCGGTCATCACCCTAGTCACATTCGGACCTCGCGCTAGACCGTTACCCGGCCACTTACACCTTCATAGACCGTACCCCCATCTTGTCGCTTATGCCGACTCAATCAGATGGACTTACTTCCCGAACATTGGGCAAGTAATCAAATTGTTGTCTCAAAACAGCAACCACGTTGCGAATATAAAATACACCACAGAGCCGGATCCCCCAGGTTTTGAGCGAGTATTTAAATCCCCTTGAAAGGAAGATCTTAAATATAAAAATGAGTTTTGGGATCCGCTCTAACCTTTAAAATCATTTTGAAGACTCGAAAACATTTTTAAGAATGTTTGGAGTAATGCTGATTTAATGAAATAAATCAGTCCCGATATATTAGAAAATATCTGAATATTATTATTTAAATAATATTCCCATAAGGATAATCCTTATAAAAATAATTGAAGTAAAAGTTTTAAAACTTATACTTGAAATGAATAATAAATAACCAAAGATATACTTATACGAAAGTACCATCTTTATTTGAATAATCGAAAATAAGTTTGATTTTTGAAACATTATTCTTTAATAAAATAAAGAATATTATTTAATATTTAAGCGGAGTCATAAGTCCTCAAATGAATATTTAAAATAATATTCATTAAATAAAATAAAGCGAGTCATAAGTCCTCGAATGAATATTCAAAATAATATTCATTAAATAAAGTAAGCGGAGTCATAAGTCCTCGAATGAATATTCAGAATATATTCATTAAATAAAATAAAGTTATCGAATAAACCTTATTCGATTAATAGTTTTGAAAACTATATCAATATATATATATATATATATATTATACTCGGGAACATCGACTCTTGGTTTAGAAATATGTTCACCTTTGGGTCCCCTATACTAAGGGTATACGCAACTACTTCTTATCTCTAGCATAGGTATTATGCAACTTATAAGCAATTGAATCAACAATATATAACAAGATTACGAAACAGACATGCATATATACCATATCACCTGCTCCAATATATTGCAAGATTTGCTAATAACAAACATGCACTAATCACAGGATAATGCATATACACATATTTACATCACAACAACAGTATAACGGGTAGAAAACTTGCCTGAGCGACTGGGGGGGTTATAAATGGCTTGGGACGAGTCTGGTAACCTATAAACAACATATAAGTTGGAATTAAACCAAAGCCACTTATAAATCTATACTTTAACCAATTTAGACTCTAACGCTCGCTTTGCGCTTAATGATTCTCTTAAGTCGCTCGAGTACCCTCGGCTCCACCATTTTTAATAAATTAACCATTAAGAGTTTTAAGGCGATTCTTTCGCGAGTGCCTTACCAACTGCCTAATACACTTTACATAAATGTTTCATATTACAATTAGTCCTTTTAGGTCTTTAACCTATGTTTCAAAGTAAGGCGAGGGGTAATGGTTCGTTCGCGAAACGCCGTTACTTAAAACGGTCGTTTCTCCTAAACCGTACATCGGATTCAAACGAACCATATATAAAAATGAAGCTCGTAACATGAACTATCTAATCATGGCAATGGTCAAAACCTAGAAGTGAGTTCACGGGTCCTAATGTTAAGAACAAAAATAGTCTAAAGTAAATCGGGCATTACGACGGCTATGTTTACACGATTACCCAAATTTATACCACTCCAAATCAACCCACAATCAACATCCCAACCAAACTCCATCCATACTTCACCATAACAGCCCCAACAACTCAATATTATCAATTTATACTATTCTCAAACATGAATTTAAACTATACTTAAGTTCATTAATCAATAATCCAAGAATTACAACTCCAAAAACATCACAAAACCAACTAACCTCTACATACACAACAATCAAGCCTCTCATGAACTATAACAACAAAACTAAACCTAATACTCAAAGTAAATTTAGGGTTTGGAGGGGTTATACCTTCCTTGGAGAGTGGAGAATCAAGTAATTAGCTTGGAATCACCCTTAAAAGTCCTTATCCAAGCTTAATCTAAACAAAAACTCAAGAACAAAAATTTTAGTTCTTGAAAAACACTATTCACCCTCTTCTTCCATGATTTTTAGGAAGAGATTGTGAATGAATTAGAAGCTCAAACTTATAGGATAGCTATATCTATGCATGAGGAGTCTTAGATAATTACCTTGCTAATTAACAAAGCTTGGATCTAGGATTTTGACTTTTTATTTCTTTGAAGAAGAAGAAAGCCGAGAGCTTTTGATGAAGAAAGGGAAATAACTTTGTGTTTTTGGTGAAATGAATTGTTGGTTGGCTTGGTTGATTTGTTTTGTTTTGATTTATTACCTTTTACCATGGTAACTTTTGTGTGGTTCTTAATCAACCAATAACACACCTTTCTTTGTCATGCTTATGTCACCTTGTTATGTCACCCTACCCCACTTGTCCTCCTCTTATTGGTTTGATGACATCATCATCCCTAACCTCCTTGATTAACTCTTAATTGCTTGCCTAATGACCGTTGATCTGTTGTGCGGTTAGCTTAACTTTCGTTTTCGCTTATCGTTTGAGGGATCATACCCGGGATCTTATTACTTAGGTTTCCTTAACCTTTCTCAATACATTATATTCCTTTTATGATACACTCTTATAATCCTTGAATTTAAATCCTTTTTATTCTGTTACCTTATACTCAATTCTTTCTGTATCTGGTAGATTTCCGGGAAAAATCAAAGTGTTCGGATTTGGATTCTGACGATCTTTACATACACTTATATACCACATAGAGTACTAATAATATCCTAGAAGATCAATAAAAGAACCCCTACATAGTGTGGCATGAAAAGTTTTCTTATTCAACATAATCAGCAAAACACTATTCATAAGGGTTTCAAAAATTCCAAAAATTGGGGTTATTACAGTCTCCCCTCCTTAAAAGGATTCCGTCCCGGAATCAGATAGAAAATGAGTAAGGATACTTTCTTAGCATTGCACTTTCTAACTCTTACATAATTTTCCCACATTGTGGTTCTACCATCAAACTCTGACTAGTTTGATAACTCTTCTCCTAAGCATTTGTCCATTTTTGATCTATAACCCTTCCTGGTTGCTCCATGTAGGTTACGTCTGGTTGCATGTCTATGCGCTCATATGCCCCTATTTGTCTAGCATCCGAATTACACTTCCTTAACATTGATATGTGGAACACGTTATGAACTTACTACATGTTCAGGGGTAGGGCTAGCTCATATGCTAACTTCCCAATACGTCTTAATACCTCAAAGGGTCCAACAATTCGTAGGCTTAGCATTCCTTTCTTTTTGAACCTCATCAATCCTTTCCAAGGGATACCTTTAACATTACTAGGTCCCCTATTTCCTATTCTTTGTCCTTTCGTGTCAAATCAACATATTTCTCATGTCCATCTTGGGCTACTACCAGCCGTCCTCTGATTAGATCTATCATATCCTTGGTCCTTTGGACCACTGCTGGTCTGAGCATCTTGCGCTCTACAACTTCATCCAAACATAAGGGAGATCGACATTTTCTTCCCTCAAAGATTTCATAAGACGACATCTCGATACCTGACATACGATCTATTATCGTGAGAAAACTCAATCCGTGTTAAGTGATCATTCCAAATTCTTTCCAGTCTATTGCACAGACTCTCATTATAGCTTTTAGCATTAGAGCTTTTGCTTCTCAATACCCATTCTTTTCCAGTTCGTAATCGCTACTACCTTTTGTTCCTAATATTATACTGGTTATACTTTTGCTCGTTAGCGTTCTATAACCTTTTAATAACCACGTCAACCTTAGTATCACTAACGCGTTAGAATCGGAATAACATCGTACTGATACTACTTCCTTTAGCTGCGTCCATCTTTGAAAGCTTGATCCATCATATAGAAGTAAAGGAATTTGTTGAGAGATCACTATGATCATGAACACTTATTCTATTGCATAGTTAGTACAGAAGGTGGCCTCCTTTAGTACTTGACAAGCAATTAAACAACATGTGGTATCCTACTAGGCTTCTATCACACAGATAGATAGTCATTCGGCAATACCTCCCCTTCTGGAAGGGTTGTTCTTCTCAGCTTATATGAAATGAAAAGAAGAGAAAGAACGAATTGAAGAGAATTGTATATATGAAAAAAAAATACCGCCACAAAATATCTGGCTTGGAACCTACCTCTGAACTATAGAAGTTTGTCATAGGAGAACAAAACATATGTGTATATATATCAACATCAAGTATTATCGCATCGCATTTCACATGCTTAAATATTTTTGCTATTTCGTCCATCATTCTATGGACCTATGCTCTTCCTCGAGCTTATACTCAATCACCTTTGAAACTCCCTCGACATCGAAAATCGAATCTGGAATCTCATTTTATACATCATCGTTACTAGAATTCTATGCTTGCACCACAACCTTCCTCGTATAGTAATACGACTCTCTATTGATAAGAAGGAATAAGTATTCAATAGGTAGATAATCTACTTAATTAGTCTATCAGTGATAACTTATACACCACCACCACCCGATTAGTGATACTCAATCTCAACATCCATTCCAATACAACTCTCATGGTTGTAATCGACTCATTACTCGCAGAATCATTGCTGCATTACTATGGTCCACCACTGACCTACTGTCGTAATTCACTTTCTATGAAATCTTAATATCTAACCATACGGAGTCCATACATGTCGTATAGAATTCTCCTAAGGAGGCAACATAATTACCATTCATGATTCATGAAGAACACTCTAGATCCTGATGTACATATATGACATGAATCAGATAAAATTGCAGAAGAGTTTCAATCAAAGCAATGATAGCAGGTTAATACCATTCTTAATCATATAACTTCAATAGAAGACTTAACTCGAAGGTTCGTTTAGTCCTTTTTGAAACATGGTCCTGGATTATCCTCAGGGTAGTTCCTTCTATGATAGATAGCCCGCTCATGGCGATTATACGAATTAAACCTTTACCAAAGTACTATTACGGTTGGGTATTGCACAGTCATCAGAAGGAATGTCAATCTTCCAAACCATAATACAACCTTTACGGCTTCAACCATCATCACTGTATTCCTCTGGCACGAGCGCCTATAATTATCCTCTTACCTTTAAAGTGTCGGCCACCTCTTTGGCCTTTCCTGATTGTAAAATTTCCTTACAATCAATGTCTTTTTAACCACCTCCAACTAAATTTTCTACCTCACTTCAATCACTGCTTATGTGAAAATGCTTCTCTTAAGTCCTGGTGAGAAAAAAAAAATCACCATTTTTCCATAAGTCTTTGCCTTAGTCTTTAGATGTGAACATTGCCACGACAGACTCTCGATCATTCTTAGGACGTCTTTTGTCTTGGGTCCTTCTTACTTTGACCGTTCCGACCTCCGTTGGTTCAATCTGTACTTTCTCATGGTTTAACATGTGCCTCACTTGGCATTATTATAATTACGTCACAATTCCTTTATCAAAATTTCTACTCTTTAGAACTTTGAATATTACCATTCTCCTTGTAAAACTTCTAAGGTTATCCTTGAATCATTCCTCCTGTATTCCCTAGATACAGGGCATATCAAAATATCATTTACTAATACTAGAACCATTGTCTTTGTACCTCTGAAAAATTTCTCTACTGATCTTTAAAGGTTGTCATTACCTTAATCCTTTCCAATTCATACTGTCAAAACTCATACCATCCCTATTAAGGGTGAAATGCCAACCTTTATGCATTCCCCTATGATTCATTTTAAGTTACCGATGTTCTATCCTTAATTCCACCTTTAAAAAGGTACATGCATCCTTCCATGGATAAATCAAGTCATATATCCCTGATAAGGGTGTCTTATTCAATCATTCCCACCTCGATAGTATATGCCTAATTTGGTAACGATAACAAGGATGTTCTGGAAGATATTGGTCGTGTTCAACATGAACTTCTTCTTAATAATTCCTTAGTTACTCTTGTTGTTTATCTCAACAGTCATCTCAATATTGGATATCTCTCATACCTGGCGTCTCTCTTTCTGGGTATCATGCCACCGGTCTTACACTTCACATTCTTGAAGGTCACTTCCTTCATCCAATTTTCCTAATTTCTTACTTTCTTGTCTTCACAGTCTATCCGCGTCTCATTATTTATCCTTCGAACTATCTCAAGGTTTCCTCGAATCCTTCCAACTTGAAGGGGGTACAACATATATATCTCTTGTGCCTTAAACCATCAACTTTAACTCATGGTGAATCATCCTCATCCTGACGATCATATACTTTTCTATTCCTATTACTACGAGTCTTTAGGGATTCCTCATATGTTAGATATATTTGATAATGTCATGGCTAATATGATTTATGTTTAATTTTCAATTCTTACTTAAACAGGATAAATCAGTACTTACTGGAAGTCAGGACTGTCACACCCCAAACTTAAATAGCAAAATAGTTATAGTTATTACATCATTTTAATGAGTACTACACAACCAAAATCCAAGATCTTACAGTTTAGGGTTTGGAACAGCCCAACACTATCAACTATTACATCTGATTACAAATACCGAGTCCTCACACAGCTATTATTACTTATTCTACCTGGGCTCGAACATAAGCATCCGCATCACAGGTCTTACGGGCAGTCTGCTTGAATCTAACCATGGCTGCTAGCTGTAATATCAGGGTAAAGCAAGAAGTGAGCCAAAAGCTCAACAAGTGCTAACAATACAACGCAAAGCATAAATCGAGATATACCTTTAGGAATGACAATGGAATGACATAATCAATGATAATCGAGAGATAAATCTTATGTGAGTTGGCATCAATTTGCTTGCATCAAAACAAATTTTAAAACCATTCTTAATCAAAATCATTTTATGACGCTACGGATTACAGCCGGTGATCAGCCGCGAAGTAATCCCGAACCTCGCTGGGTTCTAAAACATTATTGGGAATCCCTAGGCAACTTTTAAGCCTAATATAAGTGTGGAAAGGACTCGCGTCTCAGTCCAGATCCACCATTCAAGAAAACATTTGTCCCCCTTTGGGACTGAAAAATCCACGTTTTAATCATTTTAAAAACTGATGCCGATTTATGACAAAATTTCTTTCGACTGTAATTATTTTTATCAAGGGATTATAGATCAACTTGAAACACTGGAAATATGACTCTAAATCTCAGGGCCATGATCTACTAGACTTTACTATATTAGGGTAGTTGAGAGGTTTCCATAAACAAGAACTTAGACAAGGAAATTAAGCCAGGCTATTGGATAAGATGAAAGAGTAATGCCAAACTAGACTTAAAGCAACAGTTGTAGACAAGATATAGGTATTAGAACATCAAAAGATAGGCATCACTGGTTCCAATAGGATAAAGGTGTTAAAATATAAAGAAGGCGATCATCAGCTCAGTATATAACAGGGTGTCAAGCTTTAGGGTAAGGATAGGGTTATCAAACAATCATGAATGTATTTAAGAAATGATTGGCTTTTAGGTATCAAAATAAAGTTTCTATCGAGGCTATTTCAAGAGTTGAATCAAAGCATCAGGGTGCAACATCAAGATTTCTCAGGGATCAGTAGCATGATAAACAAAAGGATCAATAAGATATTATAACGCATCTCTAATTTATCATGGCATTAAACTATCATAAAAGACTTTTGAACTACTTGCAATATGTACTCGAGGGTTCATGGCATTTCTATGTAACTCAAAGATAAACAAAAGATACTCTTGATTTAAATATATCAAAATGACTCAGGATAATTGCATCGATATATATATGAACTGTTTACAGTAAATGCGAAGGTCAAGTTGAATCACTTGCCTTGAGATAGACTGGTCTGGTCTGACTGGTAGGAGCAACAACTGGAGCTTCACTCGACTTTTATGGCAAGTTTTCCCTCGTCTCGAGATCCTACATAATAATAATAATCCTCATTATAATATATTCTTTCCATCTTAACCTATTTACAACCCGAAATTAAACATGGATGGCACTTAGGCCTATACGCACTTAATTCATATCCACCTTTATATTTTCAAATGTACACATGTAACCACATAATCACATATCGTATATTAATACCAAATAACATCATATACACCATAATGCCACACTAGGCTTGGATGATCTCGACTCACCACTCAAGTTACTTGGTCGCTAACTAAACGAAGTCTTCGAATTTGGGCTTCCTAACTCAATGTGCCTTTCCTAAATTATCCAAAACCTATTGACCCTCACTTGTGCCTTTTGTTCTACTGACCTTATACTATCTTACAACTATGGTGGTCGACCTAATACTCACTTCTAAGTGTCCTAAAACTATGCGATAAGTGAAAGTGCTCACTGGTGCAAATTTCAGAATGGTAACTAAGGTTTCTTGAGTGCATTAGACACTCTTAAACTACAAGTTTTTCTTCAAAATTTTTACACAAGACTTTCCTGACCTAAGGGCATCTCACAAGCTTGATGTGGCTCAAAGGCCTGGCTTGGGCCTTCTTGGGCCTAAGCTAAAAGTCCAAGGTTCCCCTGTTTTTTTTCTGGGCAGAAAATGCCCTGACTTGAATTAACTTGTGACACGTGGTTCTAGCTCATATCCTATGAACTATGGTTGGAAAAACTTCTCTGACACACCCTCTAACTAAGGCCCAATTGGGCCTAATGAGGGCCTACCCATGACATGGCCAAATCTCCCTATTTCTAAGTTGTAACAAAACTGTCCCCTGCTGGACAGATTTTGTTATTCTACTTGTGCACCTAACCAAATGACATGCAAACCTCCAATCAACTCCTAAAACCTATTATATATTCCACATACTAACTTCTGGTGGCTTGGGCCTCAAAGTGCACATCAATGACATGGTCAAAACTCACTCTAAACCTCAGGGTACTAAACTGATTTTTCTGCAGAAACTATAACTCTCATTTTCCAAGGTTTTGACTTGACAAACCCAATTAACAACAACTAAATACTTAAACCAAGACCTATACTTGGTATTCTACTGAACTAACTCCCTTTTTCTCAAAATAACCTTGGTGAGATCATCCTTACCTAAGGTGCAACTATGGCAAAACGAAAGAGACTACTCTTAACAAATCGCAAATCTTCATGCTTTTGAAACAACAAGATATATATTTTTATAAAAGATAACCACAATTTATTACCATGCAACAAGAAGCATAAATCAATATTATCACATTATTCCTACTGAAATTAAGGCTCACTAACAAAATCTTTTCCAAATGATCAAAATCTTACAACAAACTAAGAGAATTCCACATGCATGCATGCCTTCGGGTTTTTCAAACCAAACAACATATTTTCTACATATATTCCATCTTAAAATTGACATGCAAGCCTAGCATAAGGTATACCTAGATGATCACTTAGCATGCAAGGAGTTTTATCAAATTTTCACCACAAAATTCAAGTCATTATCACATAAACATGCAAAAATTGAACAAAACAACAAGAATGATTTCAAGGACCATTCATTCGGCTCCCATATGGTCATGGCCGAATGAAATGGATGGAAATGGCCATTAAATCATCAAGAGTTTCCTTCTCAAGACTTGGCACTTATCCATTCATTGTAGTCCTCTCAAAAACAACCTTAAATCCATAAGAATCAAGATTGTATTTTGAGTTTCACTAAAACCTTTACATGCAACCCTTAAACTTAAACTTTCTACTCAAAACTCTTTGAAATATGAATGATCATGGTATGGGAGATAACATTTACTTGTATAAAGAGTAGAAGCTTGGTGGAGAAATGAAAAAAAATGGGGAGGGGTGGTTCTCGGCTAAAGGCCGAGAGTGAGAGAGAGAGAGAGCCGAGAGTGAGGGAGGAGGAGGGAGAGAAGAGTGAGTGTGGTGTGGGTGATGAGTAAAAATGATCATGACTTTGCTTGTCTTATGGTTTTTGTATTGGCAAAAGTGAGTGGAATTAGGAATTGACATGATTAGCCTTCCACTTGAACTTGGTTGAATTTGCATGCAAGGGTAAAGAAGGTATTTGGCTAGGAAATAAGAGTTAGTGGGGTGGTTATTGACTCTTTAGCCCTTTTGGAATGTATGGAAGGAATTTGCATGCAAGGATAACTATGGAATTTGCTAATTATATTTATAAAGATTTATTTTTATAAAATAAAACACAAGTTCAAAAATTATAAAATTTATACCATAAAATAACTTGGATTTTTAGAGATTTTATAAAGTCACTTTCAAAATTTGTGAACAAAATATCTTTTAAAAGAAAATTTCTCCAAGGCTTAGAATATTCCTTATAAATCAAAAGTAAAGGAAATAATTAAAATTTTGCTTTGAAAAAAAAAAAATCATGTATTACACATAAAAATTTTATAATGCAGAAATTCTCGCTTACACAATCGTACAATAATTGAACATATTTTTATTCGGCTTTAATATTATACCAAATCCACAATTAATATTACACGAAAATGCCGGTCGTAACATCCTCTCCCCCTTAAGGGATTCTGCCCCCAGAATCTAAGAGAACAGATGAGGATACCGGGAACGCATATCAGACTCTAACTCCCAAGTCGACTCTTCGACCTTAGGGTTCCTCCAAAGTACTTTCACTAACTTTACTGATTTATTTCTAAGACTCTTTACTTGCCAGTCGAGTACTTTAACCGGTTGCTCCACAAATGACAGGTCTGCCTGAATTTCTACAGGTTCATATTCTATCACATGGCTAGCGTCAGGATTGTACTTCTTAAGCAACGACACATGGAACACATTATGCACATGCTGATACTGAGGTGGTAAGGCCAACTCGTAGGCCACCTTTCCTACTTGACTCAAAATCTCAAAAGGACCTACGTATCTAGGTGCTAACTTTCCTTTCTTGCCAAATCTTATCAACCCTTTCCTAGGTGACACTTTTAGCAACACAGCTTCGCCAATTTGGAATTGAACATCCTTACGCGCTGGATCCGCATACTTCCTCTGTCTATCTTGAGCAGCAAGCAACCTTTTCTGAATTAACTTGACTGAGTTATGCAACTGTTGTACCAATTCTGAGCCGAGAATTCTTCCTTCTCCTACTTCATCCCAACTTGTTGGTGATCTACATTTTCGCCCGTACAAAGCTTCATATGGTGGCATGCCGATACTGGAATGATAGCTGTTGTTATATGAAAATTCAATTAATGGCAGGTGGTCGTCCCAACTTCCAGCAAAATCGATTGCACAACTGCGCAACATGTCTTCAATTGTTTGAATTGTTCTTTCACTCTGGCCATCAGTCTGCGGGTGATACGCCGTGCTCATATTCAACTTCGTGCCAAGACATTCCTGGAATTGCTTCCAGAATCTTGAGTTAAATCGGGGATCTCTGTCTGAAACTATTGATACAGGTACTCCATGCCTTAATACGATTTCGTGCACATACAGATGAACCAACTTGTCCAGTGACGACTTCTCATTTATTGGAAGGAAATGCGCCGACTTCGTAAGACGATCAATTATAACCCATATTGCGTCATGTCCGGATTTTGTTCGCGGTAGTCCTACTATAAAGTCCATAGCGATATTTTCCCATTTCCATTCTGGAATCTTCAGGGGCTGAATTAACCCGCTTGGTCGTTGATGTTCTGCCTTTACTTTCTGACAAGTATAGCACTTCGCAACCCATTCTGCCACGTCTCGCTTCATATTTGGCCACCAAAAGTTCTTCTTTAAGTCTTGATACATCTTGGTGCTTCCCGGGTGGATTGAGAATTTCGAATGGTGGGCTTCATGGAGGATCTCATTCTTTAATTCAGATACATGGGGAATCCATATTCTGGATGAAAACCTTAGTATTCCTTGCTCATCCCTTTTAGTATTAATCTCTTCTCCAGATAACTGATTTTTCTCTTTTTCCATTACTTCCTCTTGATACTTCTTTATCTTTTCCAGTAGTATTGGCTGAAAGGTCATTGCATGACAAACTTCTTTGACTTCCCCATAAGCACAAAGTTCCAATTCAAATTTTCCGATTTCTTCAGATAACTCTTTTGATGTTATCATTGCATTCAATCTTTCCTTCCGACTCAGCGCATCGGCCACTACGTTCGCCTTTCCAGGATGGTAATTTATCGAACAGTCATAGTCCTTAATCAATTCCAGCCATCTCCTCTGCCTCATATTGAGCTCTTTCTGAGTAAAAATGTATTTTAAACTCTTGTGATCCGTGTAGATTTCACACTTTTCTCCATAGAGATAGTGTCTCCAAATCTTGAGTGCGAATACTATGGCGGCTAGTTCCAAGTCATGCGTCGGATACTTTAACTCGTGCGGCTTCAACTGTCTTGACGCATATGCTATTACCTTACTGTGTTGCATCAACACACAACCCAAACCCTTATGTGAAGCGTCGCTGAATATTACAAAATTCCCTTGATCATCTGGAAGTACTAACACCGGCGCTGTTACCAACTTCTGTTTTAACTCTTGAAAGCTACTTTCACATTCTGCACTCCATTCAAACCTTTGATTCTTTCTGGTTAACTTGGTCAATGGCGTGGCGATCTTCGAGAAATCCTTGACGAATCTTCTATAGTATCCGGCCAATCCTAGAAAACTTCGCACTTCCGTAGGAGTCCTTGGCCTCTCCCAACCCATAACTGCATCAATCTTCGCCGGATCCACTTTAATTCCATCATTTCCAATAACATGCCCCAAAAATTGAACTTCCTTTAACCAAAACTCACATTTGGTAAACTTGGCATACAACTTCTCTTGTCGGAGTATCTCCAAGGCTATCCAGAGATGCTGCATATGTTCTTCTTCCGATTTAGAATAAATAAGGATGTCATCAATAAATACCACGACAAATTTATCCAAATACTTCTTAAATACCCGATTCATCAGATCCATGAATGCGGCCGGGGCGTTGGTCAATCCAAACGGCATTACTAGGAATTCATAATGCCCATATCTGGTCCTAAATGCGGTCTTGGGAATATCTTCTTCCTTGATCTTTAATTGATGGTATCCCGATCTCAAGTCAATCTTCGAAAAACATTTTGCTCCCTTTAACTGATCAAAAAGGTCATCTATCCTTGGTAGCGGGTAGCGGTTCTTGATCGTTACTTTATTCAACTCCCGGTAATCTATGCATAGACGCATACTCCCATCTTTCTTCTTCACAAAGAGAACAGGTGCTCCCCATGGCGACGTACTTGGTCGTATCACTCCCTTATCCAATAATTCTTGTAGCTGGCTCGCCAACTCTTTCATTTCTGCTGGTGCCATCCTATACGGAGCCTTTGAAACTGGTTCCGTGCCTGGAGCAAGGTTGATCTCGAACTCAATTTGTCGATCTGGTGGTAAGCCTGGTAGTTCGTCGGGAAACACATCGGGGAACTCATTAACTACAGGAATATCTTCCATGCTGGGGCTGCCTCTCTCTGAATCCACTACATATGCTAGGAACGACTCACAACCTTTTCTAAGTAACTTCTTAGCCTGAATAATTGTAAGAAATAGTCGCTCTTGCCTCTGTCCCTTAAATACTACCTTCTCTCCACTCTTCGTCTTTAAATTCACTCTCTTGGTCTTACAATTTATCTGCGCGCTATTCTCTCCTAACCAATCCATTCCTAAGATTATATCAAATTCTCCCAGCTTGAAGAGTATCAAGTCGGCCGAGAACTTATATCCTGAAATATCAATCTCACATTTTGGACAAAATCGATTCACAGGAATCTTCTCTTGGTTCGCAATTACCACATTTACTACCTCACTCATAACCGTTTTATCACATTGGATCTTATCAACAAAAGATTCTGATATGAAGGATCTTGTGGCTCCCGAATCAATCAATACTTTGGCTTTGACATTATTGAGTAAAAGTGTACCTGCTATCACCTCAGAATTCTGAACAGCATCTTTCATCTTTAGATCAAATGTCCTTGCTGTTGCTTGCGGGGTTGGTGCGGGTGGTGGAGGTAATGCCAATACCTCAGCTGGCACGCTTGCACTGGTACTTGCCACGTTCATCAGAGCTCTGACTGGTCCTGTTGCCTTACATTCCCTAGCCATGTGTCCAGTCTTCCCACATTTGTAGCACGTAACTCCTGGCTTCGGCATCTTGCACTCATTTGCCAAATGTCCCTTCTGATTGCACCTATAACAGGTCATACTCAGCTTATTGCATACTCCGGGGTGCCTTCTTCCACAGTGCTTGCATTCTGGCCTCTGGAACCTGTTTTCTCCAACTTGCCCTTGGTTTGCCTGATTGTTCCCTTTTGATTCTTGCCTTTTGCCCAAATTTCCTTTCCTTTGAAAATTTCCGCCCTTCTGGAAACCAATCCTCTTTACATTCCGATCTTGCGAACTTCCAGCTTCAGACTTTTCTCCATAAAATGGAACCTTCCTCTTCTTGTTATCCCTCTCTTTCCTTGACTGCATCCCATTATTCTCAATCAGAGCAGCTTTCTGTACTACTCCCGCATAAGTCTCAAGTTCAAACATAGCCACCCTATCTCTGATCCAAGGCTCCAATCCTTGTTGAAATTTCTTTGCTTTTTCTTCCTCAGTGCTGGTATACTTTGTCACAAACCTTGACAACTCAGTGAACTTCTTCTCATATTCCAGTACAGTCATGTTCCCTTGTTTTAACTCAAGAAATTTTAGCTCCATCTGATTCTGCATGTACTTAGGGTAATACTTGTCCAGAAATAACTTCTTAAATCTTTCCCAAGAAATCTGCTGAGTGACTTCCATAACTTTTACTGATTCCCACCAATAAATGACTTCTCCCTTCAAGAAGTAAGTGGCATACAGCGTCTTCTGATCGTCCCCTAACTGTACCAACTCAAAAGCCCTTTCCATCTCCTTGATCCATGTGTTTGCTATCACTGGATCAGTGGTATCCTGAAATACAGGTGGATTCACATTCTGAAAAGCCTTGAAAGTGACAATTTGTCTTGGTGGTACTGGTGGTTCAGGTGGTTGATATGGCTCACGGTTATCTTGGTTTTCAATTCGTTGTTGAAGAGTTAATTGTTGTTGAGCTATAGCATTGGTTTGCTGTTGCAAGGTTTCCAGTAGTTGAAGAATATTTGGGTCTGTGGTGAAGGTGGTTGTTGGATTCTTCTTTTTGGGAGGCATGATCCTGAAATAAGAGTTGTGTTATAACAAATATGAATGATAAAATGATTCGAGGGTATCGCATGGCATTCTTGTTTACATATGGGGTCACGTTTCCAAATTAAGCAGATATGATGATAAAAACATAAAATAACAGTTGAGAGCAAATGGAACAATAGCACATAATTATTGAAATTTTAAAGGTCACAGTACATAGGATTGGGACATAGTCTGATTCTAGAAATAACAGGCTTATTTAAAGGAAAGACAGAAGCAACTGGGGATTCCTTAGAGTTTGATAGTACAACAACATGAAAGGTAAATGGAAAGAACTAAGGCTCCACTCCATCTGAACGGGGCTTGGTAGACTTTTCCTCTCGAAGTGTCTTCACAATGCTCTGGAGCTCATCCGCCACCATCTGAATGACATACTGGCTGGTACGGTCCCGGTGCGCTGGCATCTCTTCAAGCTTAGTGTTGACGTACCCAACCAAGGTCTCAAGTCTCGCAATCATCTGCTCCTTGGGCTTCCCTTCGTAGTTTCGACTGTCCGGATACACGTTCTTCAGTCGGTCTATCAGTCGGTCGTACTTGCCCTGAAGCATGTCGAACTCGCGCCTCAACTCAGCATACACGGAGAAAGCAATAGTGTCGTCCGACCCAGAGGATGACGAGGAATGCGCCCTTTGCTGACAACCAATAAGAGGAGTATTAATAATAATTTACTTTACCTACTCTCTCGCATAGTATCTATAACCTACTCACAAGTCCTATAACCTATTTGGGCTGTCCAGGGACTCTAAACCGTAGCTCTGATACCAAAACCTGTCACACCCCCAACTTAAATAGCAAAATAGTTATAGTTATTACATCATTTTAATGAGTACTACACAACCAAAATCCAAGATCTTACAGTTTAGGGTTTGGAACAGCCCAACACTATCAACTATTACATCTGATTACAAATACCGAGTCCTCACACAGCTATTATTACTTATTCTACCTGGGCTCGAACATAAGCATCCGCATCACAGGTCTTACGGGCAGTCTGCTTGAATCTAACCATGGCTGCTAGCTGTAATATCAGGGTAAAGCAAGAAGTGAGCCAAAAGCTCAACAAGTGCTAACAATACAACGCAAAGCATAAATCGAGATATACCTTTAGGAATGACAATGGAATGACATAATCAATGATAATCGAGAGATAAATCTTATGTGAGTTGGCATCAATTTGCTTGCATCAAAACAAATTTTAAAACCATTCTTAATCAAAATCATTTTATGACGCTACGGATTACAGCCGGTGATCAGCCGCGAAGTAATCCCGAACCTCGCTGGGTTCTAAAACATTATTGGGAATCCCTAGGCAACTTTTAAGCCTAATATAAGTGTGGAAAGGACTCGCGTCTCAGTCCAGATCCACCATTCAAGAAAACATTTGTCCCCCTTTGGGACTGAAAAATCCACGTTTTAATCATTTTAAAAACTGATGCCGATTTATGACAAAATTTCTTTCGACTGTAATTATTTTTATCAAGGGATTATAGATCAACTTGAAACACTGGAAATATGACTCTAAATCTCAGGGCCATGATCTACTAGACTTTACTATATTAGGGTAGTTGAGAGGTTTCCATAAACAAGAACTTAGACAAGGAAATTAAGCCAGGCTATTGGATAAGATGAAAGAGTAATGCCAAACTAGACTTAAAGCAACAGTTGTAGACAAGATATAGGTATTAGAACATCAAAAGATAGGCATCACTGGTTCCAATAGGATAAAGGTGTTAAAATATAAAGAAGGCGATCATCAGCTCAGTATATAACAGGGTGTCAAGCTTTAGGGTAAGGATAGGGTTATCAAACAATCATGAATGTATTTAAGAAATGATTGGCTTTTAGGTATCAAAATAAAGTTTCTATCGAGGCTATTTCAAGAGTTGAATCAAAGCATCAGGGTGCAACATCAAGATTTCTCAGGGATCAGTAGCATGATAAACAAAAGGATCAATAAGATATTATAACGCATCTCTAATTTATCATGGCATTAAACTATCATAAAAGACTTTTGAACTACTTGCAATATGTACTCGAGGGTTCATGGCATTTCTATATAACTCAAAGATAAACAAAAGATACTCTTGATTTAAATATATCAAAATGACTCAGGATAATTGCATCGATATATATATGAACTGTTTACAGTAAATGCGAAGGTCAAGTTGAATCACTTGCCTTGAGATAGACTGGTCTGGTCTGACTGGTAGGAGCAACAACTGGAGCTTCACTCGACTTTTATGGCAAGTTTTCCCTCGTCTCGAGATCCTACATAATAATAATAATCCTCATTATAATATATTCTTTCCATCTTAACCTATTTACAACCCGAAATTAAACATGGATGGCACTTAGGCCTATACGCACTTAATTCATATCCACCTTTATATTTTCAAATGTACACATGTAACCACATAATCACATATCGTATATTAATACCAAATAACATCATATACACCATAATGCCACACTAGGCTTGGATGATCTCGACTCACCACTCAAGTTACTTGGTCGCTAACTAAACGAAGTCTTCGAATTTGGGCTTCCTAACTCAATGTGCCTTTCCTAAATTATCCAAAACCTATTGACCCTCACTTGTGCCTTTTGTTCTACTGACCTTATACTATCTTACAACTATGGTGGTCGACCTAATACTCACTTCTAAGTGTCCTAAAACTATGCGATAAGTGAAAGTGCTCACTGGTGCAAATTTCAGAATGGTAACTAAGGTTTCTTGAGTGCATTAGACACTCTTAAACTACAAGTTTTTCTTCAAAATTTTTACACAAGACTTTCCTGACCTAAGGGCATCTCACAAGCTTGATGTGGCTCAAAGGCCTGGCTTGGGCCTTCTTGGGCCTAAGCTAAAAGTCCAAGGTTCCCCTGTTTTTTTTCTGGGCAGAAAATGCCCTGACTTGAATTAACTTGTGACACGTGGTTCTAGCTCATATCCTATGAACTATGGTTGGAAAAACTTCTCTGACACACCCTCTAACTAAGGCCCAATTGGGCCTAATGAGGGCCTACCCATGACATGGCCAAATCTCCCTATTTCTAAGTTGTAACAAAACTGTCCCCTGCTGGACAGATTTTGTTATTCTACTTGTGCACCTAACCAAATGACATGCAAACCTCCAATCAACTCCTAAAACCTATTATATATTCCACATACTAACTTCTGGTGGCTTGGGCCTCAAAGTGCACATCAATGACATGGTCAAAACTCACTCTAAACCTCAGGGTACTAAACTGATTTTTCTGCAGAAACTATAACTCTCATTTTCCAAGGTTTTGACTTGACAAACCCAATTAACAACAACTAAATACTTAAACCAAGACCTATACTTGGTATTCTACTGAACTAACTCCCTTTTTCTCAAAATAACCTTGGTGAGATCATCCTTACCTAAGGTGCAACTATGGCAAAACGAAAGAGACTACTCTTAACAAATCGCAAATCTTCATGCTTTTGAAACAACAAGATATATATTTTTATAAAAGATAACCACAATTTATTACCATGCAACAAGAAGCATAAATCAATATTATCACATTATTCCTACTGAAATTAAGGCTCACTAACAAAATCTTTTCCAAATGATCAAAATCTTACAACAAACTAAGAGAATTCCACATGCATGCATGCCTTCGGGTTTTTCAAACCAAACAACATATTTTCTACATATATTCCATCTTAAAATTGACATGCAAGCCTAGCATAAGGTATACCTAGATGATCACTTAGCATGCAAGGAGTTTTATCAAATTTTCACCACAAAATTCAAGTCATTATCACATAAACATGCAAAAATTGAACAAAACAACAAGAATGATTTCAAGGACCATTCATTCGGCTCCCATATGGTCATGGCCGAATGAAATGGATGGAAATGGCCATTAAATCATCAAGAGTTTCCTTCTCAAGACTTGGCACTTATCCATTCATTGTAGTCCTCTCAAAAACAACCTTAAATCCATAAGAATCAAGATTGTATTTTGAGTTTCACTAAAACCTTTACATGCAACCCTTAAACTTAAACTTTCTACTCAAAACTCTTTGAAATATGAATGATCATGGTATGGGAGATAACATTTACTTGTATAAAGAGTAGAAGCTTGGTGGAGAAATGAAAAAAAATGGGGAGGGGTGGTTCTCGGCTAAAGGCCGAGAGTGAGAGAGAGAGAGCCGAGAGTGAGGGAGGAGGAGGGAGAGAAGAGTGAGTGTGGTGTGGGTGATGAGTAAAAATGATCATGACTTTGCTTGTCTTATGGTTTTTGTATTGGCAAAAGTGAGTGGAATTAGGAATTGACATGATTAGCCTTCCACTTGAACTTGGTTGAATTTGCATGCAAGGGTAAAGAAGGTATTTGGCTAGGAAATAAGAGTTAGTGGGGTGGTTATTGACTCTTTAGCCCTTTTGGAATGTATGGAAGGAATTTGCATGCAAGGATAACTATGGAATTTGCTAATTATATTTATAAAGAATTATTTTTATAAAATAAAACACAAGTTCAAAAATTATAAAATTTATACCATAAAATAACTTGGATTTTTAGAGATTTTATAAAGTCACTTTCAAAATTTGTGAACAAAATATCTTTTAAAAGAAAATTTCTCCAAGGCTTAGAATATTCCTTATAAATCAAAAGTAAAGGAAATAATTAAAATTTTGCTTTGAAAAAAAAAAAAAATCATGTATTACACATAAAAATTTTATAATGCAGAAATTCTCGCTTACACAATCGTACAATAATTGAACATATTTTTATTCGGCTTTAATATTATACCAAATCCACAATTAATATTACACGAAAATGCCGGTCGTAACAAGGACTTAAGGATATCAGTACTTATATTACCAGGAGATAATCATCAGAAGATGGATATCAGAACTTAAGTGCTGGAGTATGTTCAGATAAGGATAGTAGCTGATTAAAGGAAAGAAGATCGAGATAAACATAAGAAGAGATATGCATGAAGAAGGAGTTCCGTGAAGAATGGAATACTTGGAAGAAAAGATATCTGATTGTTATATTTTAGGAAGCAGAATTATATTCCATATCAATTAGCGATTATCTTGTAACTGTGTCGTATATAAACACAGACATAGGGTTTACACTAGAAGTGTTATCATATTCGAAGAGATTATTCATTGTAACCCTAGCAGCTCTCGTGATATTTGTTCATCACTGAGAGGTAACAGTTCCATACTGTAACAGAGTTTATTGTTTCAATAAAGTTTGTTTTCTGTTACTTGAAATATTTAAAGTTCGATTTGATTGTATTTTACAATGTATTCACCCCCTCTACAGTGTGTGTGACCTAACAAGTGGTATCAGAGCCTATATGTTAACACACATACAGTTAAAGATCCAAACACAATCATGTCTGATACAGAAACTCCAACTAAGCCTACCAAAACTGAAGAACCTCCAAAGACACAAATTCAAAGTCGGTATGAAACCATCAGAGTTCCCATACTGAGACCATCTGAATATGCCATATGGAAGGTGAGGATGACCATGTTTCTGGAAGCTACAGATCCAGAATATCTTGATAGAATCAAGGAAGGGCCTCACAAACCAACCAAGCTCGCTGTTGCAGTTGCAGGTGAAGCAGCAAAGACCGTACCAAAGGAGAAGAGTGATTATACTGCTGAAGATATCGCATCAATTGCTAAGGATGCTAAGGTACGACACTTACTGCATAGTGCCATTGATAATGTAATGTCAAACAGGGTAATAAACTGCAAGACTGCTAAGGAGATATGGGATGCTCTGGAAACAAGGTGTCAGGGAACTGATACAATTAAGAAGAACAGGAAGACAATACTCACTCAAGAGTATGAACACTTTGACTCAAAGGCTAATGAGTCATTGACTGATTTATATGATAGATTTGTCAAACTCTTGAATGATCTGTCACTGGTTAATAAGGAGTATGATCTTGAAGATTCAAACCTTAAATTCCTGTTAGCTCTTCCTGAATGTTGGGATTTGAAGGCAACAACAATAAGAGACAACTACAGTCTTGATGAAACAACTCTTGATGAAATTTATGGAATGCTCAAGACTCATGAACTTGAGATGGAACAAAGAAGCAAGAGGAAAGGAGGAAAGTCAAGGACAGTTGCTCTTAAGGCTGAAAAAGAATCCCCCAAGGAAGCTACCTCAAGAAAAGACAAGGGTAAAGCTCTTTTCATAAAGTCTGATACCGAGTCATCAAGTTCTGAAAGTGATGATGACTCAGATTCTGAAAGCTTGCATGAGACTGATGCTGATGAGGAGATGATGAAGCTGTGTGCTCTTATGGTGAAAGGGATCACAAAGATTGCATACAGGAAGTTCAGGAAGGGAAAGAAGTTTTCCAGGAAAGGCACAAGTTCTGATAAAAAGAATTTCAGAAGATCTGAGGGCAGAGGAGGAAAGTCTAATAGAGGAGATTATACCAATGTCAAATGCTATAACTGTGGTGAGAAAGGCCACATATCTCCTGACTGCAAGAAAGTGAAGGGTGACAAAGGCAAGGCTCTGGTCACAAAGAAGAAAAGTTGGACAGACACCTCAGACTCTGAAAGTGAGGAGAACTGTGCTTTGATGGCAAATGCTGATAAAGAAAGTGCTGTGAGCAGTTCTGAAGCTGCTGAAACAAAGGTACCTCAGACTACTTATGCTTTTCATATTGATGATATTAATGAGTTGAGAAGATATCTTAAAACCATGTTTGTTAGTTATAGAGATTAAACTTTAACATGTGAAAGATTAACTTCTGAAAATCTTGCTTTTAAGAAAAGAAATGATTTCTTAGAAAAAGAGTTACTTATGTTCCATCAAACTCAGAAGGATAGAGATGATGCTTTTTATGTTAGGGATGAAGTGCTAAAAATGAATGAATCTCTAAAAACTGAGTTAGAAAAGGAAAGAGAGATAATCAGCACTTGGACTAACTCTGGCAGAACAACTCAAAATTTGCTAAGTAGTGAAAATTAGAAAGAGGGCTTAGGTTATGGAGAGGATAAGAATGATAAAGGAACTGTAGAAATTAAGCCTGTTGTTAAGCAAAAGCCAAAGTTAAAACCTGTTAAGTTTGTAACTATAAAGTCTGATAATGATAAATCAGAAGTTAGAGAGGGATTAACTTCTGACAAACTAAAACAGGAAAAGACAGCTAAGGTAAACTTAGGCTTAATGACTAAGAAGCAGCTTAAGCATAAGCTGAAAGATGTTAAGAATGCAAACAAGGTAAAATCACCTAGGAAAAATAGGAATGGAAAGGAAGGTGTGAATAAAAGCAATGATTATAAACCTGTTCCTGATGCTCCTAGGAAAACATGTCATAACTGTGGAAGTTCTAACCATCTGGCCTCTTTTTGCAGGAAGAATAAGAGCATAAACTCCTTACCTTCAAAATCAGGAGTTAAGAGTCTGTCTGTTAGATATAAACCACAAAATCCTTGTTTTCATTGTGGTAGTTTATGGCATTCCATTTATACTTGTAAGGAATATCATAGTTTGTACTATGATTATTATCAATTAAAACCTTCTTTGAAGAAAGTTTCCATTGTTCCTTCTAGTGTAAATTCTGATTCAAAGTCTGATAGTGTAAGTTCTGATAAGAAAAATGTTAATATAAACTCTGATACTAAATCCGCTGCAAATGTTAACAAACTTGATAAGGCCAAAGGATCCAAGCAAGTCTGGGTCCTTAAAACTAATCATTAGTGGTCTTTGTGATTGCAGGGCAACAGGAAAAATATTCTAGTTCTGGACAGTGGATGTTCAGGACATATGACTGGAAATAAAGCCCTGCTATCAGACTTTGTGGAGAAAGCTGGCCCAAGTGTTTCTTATGGAGATGGCAACATTGGAAAAACATTGGGATATGGCAATATCAATCTTGGGAATGTCATCATTAAAGAAGTAGCTCTGGTCTCAGGACTTAAACATAATCTGCTGAGTATAAGTCAAATCTGTAACAGAGGTTATCATGTTGATTTCTTTGAAGAACATTGTGAAGTTGTGAGTAAATCGAAAGGAAAAGTTGTTCTAAAAGGATACAGGCGTGGTAACATTTATGAAGCTAAGCTTTCAACAAGTATTGATGGTTCTGCAATCTGTCTGATGAGTAGAGCATCAATTGAAGAAAGCTGGAATTGGCACAAGAAACTCTCTCATTTAAATTTCAACAATATAAATGAACTAGTCAAGAAAGATCTTGTGAGAGGACTGCCAAAGTCAGTATTTGCTCCTGATGGCCTTTGTGATTCTTGTCAGAAGGCCAAACAAAGAAAATCTTCATTCAAGAGCAAGACTGAATCATCAATTCTTGAGCCTTATCATCTACTACATGTTGATCTGTTTGGTCCAGTGAATGTCATGTCTATTGCAAAGAAGAAATATGTGTTGGTCATAATGGATGAGTTCACCAGATACACATGGGTGTATTTCTTGCACACAAAAAGTGAAACTGCATCTATTTTGATTGATCATGTCAAATATCTGGATAAATTGGTCAAAGATTCTGTGAAAACCATAAGGAGTGATAATGGCACTGAGTTCAAGAATTTGATAATGGAAGAGTTCTGCAAAAATCATGGAGTTAAGAAGGAATTTTCTGCTCCTGGAACTCCACAGCAAAATGGAGTTGTTGAAAGGAAGAATAGAACTCTCATTGAAGCTGCACATACAATGCTTGAAGAAGCAAAACTTCCAACCTATTTCTGGGCTGAAGCTGTGTAGACTGCTTGTTTTACTCAAAATGCAATACTCATTAACAAGCAAGGAAAAACACCATATGAGATGGTGAAGAAAAAGAAGCCAAATCTGAAGTACTTTCATGTATTTGGATGCAAGTGTTTTGTTCTCAAGACTCATCCTGAACAGCTATTTAAATTTGATCTAAAAGCTGATGAAGGAATCTTTGTTGGATATCCACTTTCCACAAAAGCCTTCAGAGTCTATAATTTGAGAACAAGAGTTGTCATGGAATCTATCAATGTCTCTTTTGATGACAAGGATATTACTGGTCTTGAAGATTTTATTGATCATGGTCAGCTGAGATTTGAAAATGAAGACTCAAGTACTGATACTGAAAATCCTGACAGTCTAAGTCCTGATATTGTAAACTCTGATGGATTAAACTCTGATGTTATTGAAACTGTGGTGACTACGCCAAAGGAAGATGCACCTATGCAGGGGGAGCATACTCAAGAACATACCACATCTCAAGAAGCATCAGAACACACATCTGGCTCTTCAAGTTCTGATTCGTCAAGTTCTGACAAGCCAAGTTCTGATAGTTCTGAAAATCTAAATTCTGAAGAATCCAACTCAGAGAGCATATTTTCAGGGGGAGCATCAGAAAATGAAAATGAAGACAACATGGATCATGGGGGAGCATCCAGTTCTAGAGAAAACCTTCCATCTACAAGGAAGTGGACTAAATCACATACACCTGATTTGATAATTGGAAATCCTGATGCAGGTGTCAGAACTAGAACAGGTACTTCAAACGAATGTCTTTACAATTTTTTTCTCTCTCAGACTGAGCCAAAGAAAGTGGAAGAAGCTCTTCAAGATGCTGATTGGGTGCAAGCAATGCAGGAAGAGTTAAATGAATTTGAAAGAAACAAAGTCTGGACCCTAGTGCCAAGACCAAAGAATAGATCTTTTGTTGGTACAAAGTGGGTGTTCAGAAACAAAACTGACAGTAATGACATAATTACAAGGAATAAGGCAAGGCTGGTTGCAAAAGGATATTCTCAACAAGAGGGAATTGATTATGATGAAACATTTGTACCAGTTGCTAGGTTAGAAGCCATAAGGATATTTTTGGCTTATGTTGCTCACAAAAAGTTTACTGTCTTTCAAATCGATGTGAAAAGTGATTTTCTCAATGGAGAATTGGAGGAGGAAGTATATGTTGAATAACCTCCAGGCTTTGTAGATTCCAAACATCCAGATTAAGTCTACAGGCTTGATAAAGCACTTTATGGACTTAAGCAAGCTCCTAGAGCATGGTATGAGACTTTAACTCAGTTTCTTCTGGAAAGTGGATTCAACAGAGGAACAATAGACAAAACACTGTTCTACCTCAACCATGGAAAGGACTTACTTCTGGTCCAGATTTATGTTGATGATATCATTTTTGGGTCTACAAATGACAGATTTTGCAAGAAGTTTGCCAAACTGATGCAGTCAAGGTATCAGATGAGTATGATGGGGGAACTTAGCTATTTTCTGGGCCTTCAAGTCAAGCAAAATGAAGAAGGCACTTTTATTTGTCAAACTAAGTACACCAGAAACTTGCTAAAGAAATTTGGAATGCAAGATTGTTCAAGTGCATCCACTACCATGGCCACTGCAACAAAACTGGATAAGGATACTGGTAAATCAGTAGATATTACTGATTACAGAGGTATGATTGGCTCTCTACTCTATCTAACTGCTAGTAGACCTGATATCATGTATGCTACCTATCTTTGTGCAAGATTTCAAGTAGATCCAAGAGAACCTCACTTAACAGCTGTGAAAAGAATTTTTAAATATCTTAAGGGAATAGCTGATCTGGGATTATGGTATCCCAGAGAATCAGATTTTAAACTAATAGGTTACTCAGATGCAGATTTTGCAGGTTGCAAAATTGACAGGAAAAGCACAAGTGGAAGCTGCCAATTTCTTGGAGGCAGATTGGTTTCTTGGTTTAGCAAGAAACAAAAGTCAATTTCCACATCAACTGCAGAAGCAGAATATATTGTTGCAGGAAGTTGTTGTGCACAGATTCTTTGGATGAAGAATCAGTTACTGGATTATGGGTTAACATATTTCAAAATCCCTATTTATTGTGATAATCAAAGTGTTATTGCTATGACAGGTAATCCAGTTCAACACTCTATGACAAAGCACATCAGCATCAGGTACCACTTCATCAGGGAACATGTAGATGAAGGTACACTGGAATTGCACTTTGTTCCAACAGATCAACAACTAGCAGATATCTTCACAAAACCATTGTGTGAAGCTACTTTTACAAGATTGGTAAATGAACTTGGAATGGTTTTAGGTTCTTTCTCTAAATCTGCTTAGTTTTGTTCTGTTACATCAGACTTTATGATCAGTATTTACAGAATTCAATCTCTTTGTGTATTCTGTGCTTAAATGAAAAATATGTTTAAGTACTGACTGTTGTCTGATCAATGTTTCTAAACTCTGATAGTGATATATCTGTTTAGGTAACTATTCAATCCTATGAGGATAACTTTGTTAGATGCTGACCTAGTAGTCTTCAATAAACAAGGGATCCCATGTAAGAAGTAATTATTTCTATGGAAATCTATTAACACAAGCAAATTCTGATAATTGAGCTTAGTTGAGTTTACTTTGTCTATCTTATTACTAAGTCACAAACTAGAATAATGCTACTCATCTGTTAAGTTCTGATGCTAGTAAACCTGTTGAATGAACTAAGTGCTGATAAACCTCACTTATCAAAAGAAAAAAAAATGAAACAAGGATTAAAAATCAGGTACTCCTTTGAGATCTAGAGTAAAAATATGGAAGGGAAGACCCAAATGCATTGCTGGTATTAAGTAATATGCATCAGAAAAGCAAATAAAATATTTTCTTGGTGACTTTTCACACTCTATGATTATTGGAGAAATACTCTGATAATAGCATAAATTCTGATAAGCAGTTGTGACTCACTTACACTGAGAAGCCACTGTAAAAAGGAATTTAAAAAGATGCACAAAATTAGCACGCAATAGTTCAGTGGACTCAAGCATGAACTCATTCACCAGTAGGTTTCAGGATAATGATAGCTCTTTAGCAAAGTTTTAGTTATGCCTTATTTCTAAGATGTACTGAAGTAAATCAGACTTTACTCTTTGTCTGATATTTAGCTTAATGCACACACTAACCAATCCATATGAATGATGAAAATCACTGTGGTGATCTATGTTGTTTTAGATGAACAGTGTTTGTGTCACATTGCACAAATTCTGAGGACAAGTTTTGATTGCATGTTCTGATGATTATGTTCTGAAGAATATAAATCAGAATTTGTGTGAGGATTTACTAAGATAGGCATTCATTTTTCGAGTTAAGAGATTATGTTCTGATGACTGTTAAGTTCTGATATAAGTCTAAGTTCTGATATTCACGTCTGATTCTTTACTTGACTTATTTGTGGATAAAATTTGACCTAACAGTCTCAGTTTAAACCTGAATATGTTGAAGTGGAAGATTAATAGTCACTATGGTTAGGGATAGTGGTAGTCGTACTTGAACAGTCAACTTTTACTTGCTTCTTGTGCGCATTAAACTATGTTTTCTCTTTCCAATGAATGTTTTTCTTTTTCCAAGTCTGGGGAGACGAGGTAGAATTAATTCCACCTGTAAGCATTAAATTTCTTTACATCTCCTGGCATTCTCTTGCCTATATAAGCAACCATTTCACATCAGCCTTCCCATCAAATCTCTTCTCACAAACTCACCTTCATACTTTTTATATCAAAAACACCATGGTCAGATACAATATGTTTTTGAACTACGAAACTTTTAACATGGAGCTGAGTTGTGCTGATTGGCAGCATGAATGGCACGTTACTGCCATTCCTGATGAGATATGGGACTCCGTTCCACAGGAGGTTCTCACCCACCTCATGTTCTTCTATATGGATTACCATCGCCATCTGGAGCGATTGGAGGAGGAAAGGCTAGAAGCTCTTCGCCAGCAAGAGCGAATCATTCGACTAGCTATTCTGTTTGTCGAGAGTAGGAAGAAGAAATGATTTATTTTCTTCTTCCTGTTTTTCTTCATCATCAGCCTTGCCCTGCTTCTTGAGCTAGGACAAAGGCTGTTGACGTGAGGTTTAGCAGCTTAGGGAAATCTTGTACAAGTTCTGATGTAATTTAAATTTCATGACTGTATTCTCTTGATATATTAATGAAATTTGTTTTTGTTTCAAGATCTTGCCTCTGAGATATTTTGTAATGCATTGATAAATCCTGATATATATTCATATTCTGATGACCATATAAATTCTATTTTCACTTAAGTTCTGATTTTATTTTATCAGTACTTGCTCATCTGATTTATTATGGTCCTTTTTACTTGAATTTTTTTTTCAGAATATTGATGTTGAAGTGATAAATAATTAAATAAGTGGGAATGGTTTCAATTTTGAATTAAAACTGTTTCACCTTGATTAATGGAATAACTGGGTAAGTGGAACGGTTTTTCCTTGAAAAACTGCAAGTGGGTAAGTAATGATTACTGTTTTCTCGAGCCCAGTAACTATCCATTATTACTGCATGTCTGACAGGTGTCCAACAGTTACATTTTTTTTAAGGTATAAGTAAGACAGAGAGAGGATTTTTTTTAATCTTTTATTTCCTTTCACACTTTTTCTCTCTATTTGCTTTTACTCTCTTACTTCATCTAACGTTGGTTTTTCATATAGACATTCTATCAAACACCTAACAGGCACTTACACTAAGGCAATATCTTAGATCATATCTCTCAACTTCACAGACAGTTCAACCTTCATCCTCAGAACCTCCTGTGAACCCTTCATCTTCTAAGCCTAAGAGGACAAAGACTGTTCCTCAAACACCTCAAAAGAGAAGGAGGATTGCTTTGAGAGATGAATCTGATACTGAGGAACATGTTCCTTCTTCAGAACCTGTTGTTAAAGAAGCTGAGAAAGTGACTTCTCAGAAGGATTCTGGAATTGGGGGATCTAGGCTTCTCAAGAGGCTTAGAAGAATGACTATTCCTGAAACTCCCACGGAATCCATATCTACAAAGAGATACAAGAAACAGAGGGCAAAAAGGCCAGTTTCAGATGATGAAGAAGCAGCAACTAAGGAAGGGGATCAGGAATCTCTGATCTCACAAGAAAAGGAATCTGCTCCAGTCTCTACTTCTCCATCAACTCCAACTCAGGAAGCTGTTACTGAAAAGGCAACCACACCATCTATATCTCCTGTTCAAAAATATGTATCTCCTGTTGATCCAGGCACAATTGCTGGTATTGATATTCAGACCTTGAATGTGCCTGAAGTAATTCTCTTAGAAGCTCCAATAGCAACTAATCCTTCAACAACACCTGTTACTGATGTTGTTCAAATTCCAGAGTTGTCTACTACACCTTCTCTGCATCTAGATGCTGATGATCAGAATTTTGGTGAGCATCAGGATATGGTTGTTGATCAGAACTTAGAACCAGATCAGCAATTAGAGGATGCTGAAGCCTCCATTGCTACTCACACTGTTGTTTTATCAGAAGATACTGATTCTGTAAGTTCTGATGTTGCAAATGCTGGAGATACTGGTGATGCTGCTCTACAAGCAAATGATGATGAAGCAGGTCCTTCAGAACATGCTCCTCAACAAATAGTTCTTAAATCTGAACTTGTTAAGAAGTTTGTTACAAGAGAAGCACCAGTACCTTGGAGTGAAACTCCTGCAGGACAAGAGTGGACTAAGGAATGGAACTCAGTCACCTGTGCTCCTTCTGCACAGAATCTGGCTGAGCAATTGACAAATGCTGATGAGATGTTAAATACTGATGATTTCAAAACACATCTTAGAGTCACTGCATTGAGTACTAAACATTTACAAGGTCTTCATTCAAATACTCATTCAGAGTTACATCTCTTAGGGGAAGAACTAATGAAGCAAGAACAATTTCACAAGATTAATAAGAAAAAGTTCTTCTAACCTACCTTTGACAGGATTGCTTATATTGAGAAAACTCAAGAAACACAACAAGCTCAGATTGATGATATTCTGAAAAATCAAGCTGCTCAGCAATCTCAACTTACTGAAATCCAAGCCTCAGTGGAATTGCTTGTCTCTCTTCTACTACCTGCTGATGCCAAAAAGGGGGAGAAAGTAATTAAGTCCAAATGCAAGACTGACAAGACACTGAAAGGGAAGGATGATGAAAAGGATGATCAAGGAAACCCTGGAATGGGTAGAGGTCATAGTCAAGGTAGAGGTTTCTCATCAAGAAAAGCTGAAATTATAAGTCACGGGACAAGTTCTGATGCTGGTAAAAGGATAAGTTCTGATGAACTTTTAGATCTTGATGAAGAAATGTCAAGACAGTTATTTTTTCAGGAAAATCCAGGAATGGACTTGGAGAGTTTAATGGAAGAAGAAGTCAGACTTAAATCAGAAAAAGTCACATCTAAATCTGAAGCTTCTGGTAAAAAGACACTTCCAAAACTCAAAGGCATTGTGATAAAAGAAAGGACATATACTGAAGCAACATTGGCTAAATCACAACCGCAGATAGATCCAAGATCCAAGGGTAAAGAAAAGGTTGGTGAACCTATCAAGGTTTATGTGCCTCCTGAGAATGAAGAAATCACTGATGAAAAGGATGATCTTGCTCTGACTTCAAGAAAAATTCTTAAAACAACCTCTGACATGGCTCAAGTTGTTCAGAGTCAAGAGACAGTAAGTTCTGATATTCCAAAGAAGCAAGTAACCTCTGACATAGCTCAAGTTAACTTGATATCAGAAGATAGACCAAAGAAACTCCTACCAGGATTCACTAAAGCAAAACAGACTCAACCTTTGAAGACTGCTGCAAGTGGTTTTGAAGCAAGAGTAGATACTGGAAAGGAAGCAAGAGATAAAACTGGATTGGGAAGTGCTAATGAAAGAAGAATACAGAACACTACCAATGATCCAACTTCCTTAAGTGAACCAGGTATTGGAGCAACTCCTGAGAGATTGAATCAACTGGAATCTGTACAAATGGTTTACCATACCTACTTGAAAGAACACATCTTGTTGTACTTTATGACAGATGGTAGGGTTTATCATATAAGGCAAAATTCCATTACATTGAAGTATTTTGAAGAACTGGAGCATGTACTATTCTTACTTCAAGTGGATGACAGATTGACAGGAAGTGCTGCAAACTATTTGAAGGATCAGATTCAGAGACAGAAAAGACTTTATTCTGTTAAGTCTGACAACACATATGTTCCAAAGTACAGAGATCACAAGGGTGATATAGTTGAAATGAAGCCCAACACTGCTAAAATTATAACTACCTTTCTGGGTTACAGGGCTGTGGAATTCAATCTTGAGTCTGATAAAGCTTATTTGATCAGACTGGATCAGGATATAAGAAAAGCAAAGATTAATGATCTCAGGGCTGCAATCTTTCAAATTGGTGAAGATAATGCAGAGCTTAAAGATGCTAAAAGGAGAATGATTGATGAACTTAGATATGCTGAGAGATGTTTGTTGAAGAACTATCTCAGAACAACTCCTGACATCAGAGAGATCAGAAAGTGAAGCCAAGTCAAGATCTACAACTGCTTAAATTCTGATATTTGTACAGACTGAAGTTTTTATCAGAAGTTAAAAATTGGTAAAGCTTTAAGGACTGTAAGTTGTAGTTATCTAGTCTAATTCTCATGCACTTGTACTTAATGTTTTTGACATCATCAAATATCTGTTAAACTTGTATATTATGCTAATTTACAAGTTGGGGGAGATTGTTAGATATATTTGATAATGTCATGGCTAATATGATTTATGTTTAGTTTTCAGATCTTACTACTGGAAGTCAGGACTTAAGGATATCAGTACTTATATTATCAGGAGATAATCATCAGAAGATGGATATCAGAACTTAAGTGCTGGAGTATGTTCAGATAAGGATAGTAGTTGATTAAAGGAAAGAAGATCGAGATAAACATAAGAAGAGATATGCATGAAGAAGGAGTTCCGTGAAGAATGGAATACTTGGAAGAAAAGATATCTGATTGATATATTTTAGGAAGCAGAATTATATTCCATATCAATTAGCGATTATCTTGTAACTGTGTAGTATATAAACACAGACATAGGGTTTACACTAGAAGTGTTATCATATTCGAAGAGATTATTCATTGTAACCCTAGCAGCTCTCGTGATATTTGTTCATCACTGAGAGGTAACAGTTCCATACTGTAACAGAGTTTATTGTTTCAATAAAGTTTGTTTTCTGTTACTTGAAATATTAAAAGTTCGATTTGATTGTATTTTACACTGTATTCACCCCCTCTACAGTGTGTGTGACCTAACATCATACCCGACTCCCTTATCATTCCTCAAACTCTATTGCCTTTATGCTCCTTTCCACTTCAGTTTCTTTTTATTTTCCTTTCTCTTACAATCATTTCACGTACCCACTAATCATTGACTTCCAACATCACGTCATTCTGGGATTCTTGTCCTCCAGACGAATCTTGACAACTTTTACAATCTTAGATTCATAATTCATCATATTCGTCCGCCTTTGTTCTGGCTCTTAAAGCTTTTACACTATCTCCATAACTTTGGAATTTACTTTCTTAAAAAATTTTGACTGAACGTTAATCAGTTTATCATAACCTCTTGCTCCGTGCCTTTCTTGGTCTTTCACCAGTGGGTGGTCTCTCTCTTAGGAGGGTAAGTGACAAAAACACTCTTTTGTGATTCATCAATCATTTAAAATCTCAAATGATTCCTGTATTTCCTTTAGCCAGGCTCTTGCCTCGGCTGGGTCAGCTATTCCCTTGGAACTCTGAGAGCTTAGCGACTTAAAGGTCCTGAAAGAATTTCACACCACATTGTTTCCTCAAGGTGGTGGTTAGGGTAAAAGTATAAGTTTTGTTTTAGGCAGGTCCATGGATTGCCCAATAGGAGTACCATCATGTTCTTCCTATCTTGCTCGACTTCTGTTTTCTCAGTCTAAATATTTCTTCCTACTCCCCATAATTGGGGTCATCTTTTAATTTAAAATCTTCATTTTCCACTTCATTATATTCTGGGTTCCTTATATCTTAATTACGACCTCCCTGATTATCACATTCAAGGTTTGCCCCTAATCTTATTCCTCATGGGGGCATAATGCTTGGAAAAATTTTGAGAATCTATGGATATTTGTCTTACTTACTTTGCTTAAGTCTTTCCCTCGTTCTGTCCTTGCATGATTGCAAATTATGAATTCTCAAGTTCTATAAACTTCATGACACTCTCTTAAGTGTTAATAGTTCAATTAACAATATGAACTTATCACAAACAAACTGATCTGAACTGAAATTAACGAATATATACATAACCATTTGTTCGAGGGTACAACTACTGAACACATTAAAGAGAATTACATCATTTGATCTGATCGCTTCTATCCCAAAAGTACTACCATAGATAATCATCTCGTCATTAAAACTAATCATTCATAACTTAGGCTAATCCTCCAAAAGCGGTGCTACATGAAACCCTTGTCTGATCGCTCTGGCTCTGCACACTACCATGGATCAAGAAATGCGGGCACGCACGACATCCCTAACCTACTCCATCACAGAGGTGATGAGGTCTAAGATAGTGGCAAGTAGAGCTGGATCAATCTGACCCTCAAGATGGCCTCTAGTTTTAACACGGGTGGTAGCCTCAATCCTTTCCATGCTATACGCTAATCCTGTCGGAAGTACCCCGCCCTCAATCCTCGGTGCAGTAAGTCGACCCAACAGATCACTCCTAACATTACGGGCCTCAGACAGGCCACCCAAAGTCATATAATAATCGGCGATAAGAGAATCCTGAGTGGTTGCATCTAGCAGTCCATGGGGTGTAGGTGGTGCAGACCCAGGAGATCCAAATGGATAACCTAGCACGGTATCAGGTGACAATGGTGCAGGAGATAAAGGTGGCATTTCCTCAGTAGGTGTTGGGCTCTGTACAGGGGAGGGAATAGAAATTGGTGGAACCTCATGGATGTCTTCAGGAACCTCGGGAAGAGGGTCTGATACTGGTATAATTGGTGTCATGGAAGGCCCCACTCCTTCTGCCCTCATTAACCTTTGTGCCCTTGGTAACTCTTCATCCTCTAGTGCCACCCTCACGGCCATTCTTGATCTGGTAGTCGCCCTGACTACGGTCATCAATTCCTCAGCGGTCCTCTCTTCATTCTCGTCAGGATCCTCCACGAGATCCACCTCAGCAACAATCCCTTCTGGGATAACATCCTCAACAGCAACATTCTCAATATGAATCTCATCCGGTCCCTCGTTAGGGTACTCTATCGGATTCACAATTTGATCTCCAACATGTAAGAAAACATCCTCATGCTGATGCTCCTGAACCTTAGGGTTCGGTGCCCCGCTGCCCTATACGAGAACGAACTATGTTACTATCATAATATTTATAAGGGTTCCCGTAAGGGTTTTAACTATCAGTACTATGTTAGGTAGCCCGACTATGAACTTGGCAAGAGTTCTTAGTATCTTTGTGAACTTATTATCTTAATGTCACATCATCTCTGAGGTTTATAACGCTTAGCTCTGATACCATTTATGTAACACCCCCAAATCCGGAGTCGGGGTTTAGGGTTGTCACGAGTTCCATTTCCCTTATCAATACTTAATCCTAACAGTCAACCAACTACTGAGTACTGTGACCCCACAATATACACACACACACACCACAAGTTATAGTCTCAGAGATGAATACCAAAAATAACACAAGTCATTTTATTCCACCATTATAAACCGTTACACCTTAAAAGGGTTTCTTAATAAATTTACATTTCTTTGCCATTATTACAATTCATATAGATACATAAGTCTGGTACATCAGAAGTTGAAAGTCTAGCCTATTGGTAATTTCTACCTCAGCTACAGCGGCATCAACGCTTCCTGAAAACTGCGGAACGTTTCCTAACCGCTTGCGAATTGGAAGCTTGGTCCTGTTCATCTTTTCTATCTGTTGTTGTGTGATGAAAGAAGAAAGCAAGGGTGAGCAACAAGCCCACCGAAATAATATATATAATAATTAACAATGTATGAGCATTCTCATCGTACTCATGAAAGTCTTGGTCAAGAAGAAATGAACCAAGTTTGATATCTTAACGCGACCAAGTCCCAAAATATTCAGTATATATGTATATATACTTTTCAAAATCTTGGAAATCCTCTTCCATGCATCATATACACAAAGTTTTAGTTTATAACTGTATAAAAATATCGTTGCAAGGTGATCTCATATATATAACCTTGTCTTAACATTTTTCTGAAAATCTTTGACATGCACAAGATAATCATTTACTAGATATAAGTTTAAAAGATGAAGTTACAAGATACTCCAATATACTTATATCTTTTCCGAATACTACAAGATACTACAAGGTATAATCTGTGTCAAAAATTCATCACATAGATGAGACTACAAGATATGATTTGAATAGATTCAATCCTTGAAATATCATTCAAAAGAAATGAAGTTACGAGATACTTCATTAAGTCCCGATATATATATCCATATATATATATATATATCTCATACATTTCCTGAAAACCTCTGTCATGTAAAGTATGAACGGAGTTGTAATATCCAATGAATTTGGAAAGAAAAGAATTTTGGCATAAACCTGATATCTTGCTGATCAGGCAAAGATACTAATAAGTAACCTTTTCTACTGTAGATGGATGAATTCCTCGCCGGTCATCACCCTGGTCACATTCGGACCTCGCGCTAGACCGTTACCCAGCCACTCACGCGTGGATGGACTGTTACCCAGCCACTTACACCTTCATAGACCGTACCCCGGCCTGTCGCTTATTCCGACTCAATCAGATGGACTTACTTCCCGAACATTGGGCAAGTAATCAAATTGTTGTCTCAAAACAGCAACCACGTTGCGAATATAAAATACACCACAGAGCCAGATCCCCCGGGTTTTGAGCGAGTATTTAAATCCCCTTGAAAGGAAGATCTTAAATATAAAAATGAGTTTTGGGATCCGCTCTAACCTTTAAAATCATTTTGAAGACTCGAAAACATTTTTAAGAATGTTTGGAGTAATGCTGATTTAATGAAATAAATCAGTCCCGATATATTAGAAAATATCTGAATATTATTATTTAAATAATATTCCCATAAGGATAATCCTTATGAAAATAATTGAAGTAAAAGTTTTAAAACTTATACTTGAAATGAATAATAAATAACCAAAGATATACTTATACGAAAGTACCATCTTTATTTGAATAATCGAAAATAAGTTTGATTATCGAAATATTATTCTTTAATAAAATAAAGAATATTATTTAATAATAAAGCGGAGTCATAAGTCCTCAAATGAATATTCAAAATAATATTCATTAAATAAAATAAAGCGAGTCATAAGTCCTCGAATGAATATTCAAAATAATATTCATTAAATAAAGTAAGCGGAGTCATAAGTCCTCGAATAAATATTCAGAATAATATTCATTAAATAAAATAAAGTTATCAAATAAACCTTATTCGATTAATAGTTTTGAAAACTTTATCAATATATATATATATATATATATATTATACTCGGGAACATCGACTCCCGGTTTAGAAATATGTTCACCTTTGGGTCCCCTATACTAAGGGTATACGCAACTACTGCTTATCTCTAGCATAGGTATTATGCAGCTTATAAGCAATTGAATCAACAATATATAACAAGATTACGAAACAGACATGCATATATACCATATCACATGCTCCAATATATCGCAAGATTTGCTAATAACAAACATGCACTTATCACAAGATAATGCATATACACATATTTACATCACAACAACAGTATAACGGGTAGAAAACTTGCCTGAGCGACTGAGGGGGTTATAAATGGCTTGGGACGAGTCTAATAACCTATAAACAACATATAAGTTGGAATTAAACCAAAGTCACTTATAAATCTATACTTTAACCAATTTAGACTCTAACGCTCGCTTTGCGCTTAATGATTCTCTTAAGTCGCTCGAGTACCCTCGGCTCCACCATTTTTAATAAATTAATCATTAAGAGTTTTAAGGAGATTCTTTCACGAGTGCCTTACCAACTGCCTAATACACTTTACATAAATGTTTCATATTCCAATTAGTCCTTTTAGGTCTTTAACCTATGTTTCAAAGTAAGGCGAGGGGTAATGGTTCGTTCGCGAGACGCCATTACTTAAAACGGTCGTTTCTCCTAAACCGTACATCGGATTCAAACGAACCACATATCAAAACGAAGCTCGTAACATGAACTATCTAATCATGGCAATGGTCAAAACCTAGCTGTAATAACCCCAATTTTTGGAATTTTTGAAACACGGATGAATAGTAACTTTTGCTGATGATGTTGATTAAGAAAAATTATCAGACCACGCTATATAGGAGTACTGTTATGGAAATTCTAAGATCGTATTAGTATTCCATAAAGTAAATAAGTGTATGTAAAGATCGTCAGAATCCAATTCCGAACACTTTGATTTTTCTCGAAAATCCACCAGATACCGAAAGAATTGAGTATAAGGTAACATGATTAAAGGGATTTAAATTTAAGGATTATAAGAGAGGATTATAAAAAGGAATATAATGTATTGAGAAAGGTTAAGGGAACCCAAGTAATAAGATCCCGGGTATGATCCCTCAAACGATCAACGAGAAAGAGAGTTAAGCGAACCGTAAAACAAATAAACGTCCAAGGGGCAAGCACATGCAAGTAACATGAGAAGGAAGCTTCTAATATAAGCTAAAACATGTGGTTAGAAGCAAGGTGACATCATCACACCACAAGAATGAGACATGTGGCAAAGTAGTGATGCAAGCAATGACATAAGCAAGTGAAAACAAGATATTTAGCCAATAATTAACCACAACCATGCATTCTTTGCACAAATATCAAGGCAAGACAAGCAAGAAAAAGCTCTCCCCCATTTCTTTCTTCTTCCATTCGGCCTTTTCAACAAATGAAGAAATAGATTTTCAAAACTCAAGTTCTAGGCCATGGAAAATTACAAGGTTTGTTTCCTTGGATCCTATATTTCATAACTTAGTTATACCATGAGTTTAAGATCAAGATTCCATGGTTTGCATAGCTAATCCACTCATCAAAGATGATGATGAATAGTAGTGAATAGTAACTTACTTTGATTTTCTTGATTTTCATGAAAGCTTAAGGTTGATTAAGCATAGATCAAGGTTCCTAGAGGCTTGTTAGTGACTACCCACTCTCCAAGGAAGGTATAAACTCTTGAACCCTTAGTTTTAAGTTTGGTTTGTTTGGATGATAATAGTGTTTAGATGAATGGGTTTAGTTTGATGTTGGTGGATGTTGGATTGTTGTTGAATTGGTGATGATTTGGTGTAGTTTAAACTTTGGAAATCGTTAGGTTATAGCCGTCATAATGCCCAATTTTCTATAAACTGTTTTGTGATTAACTGTTGGACCCGAACACTCACTTCTATAAACTAACCACTTCCATGCTTAGATAGGTTATGTTTCAAGCTTCGTTTTGATATGTGGTTTGCTTGAATCCGATGTACGGTTTAGGAGAAACGACCGTTTTAAGTAACGGTGTTTCGCGAACGAACCTTTACCCCTTGCCTTACTTTGAAACCTTGGTTAAGGCCCTTAAATGACTAATTGGAGCATGAAACATTTATGTAGAGTGTGCTAGGCAGTTGATAAGATACTCGCGAAAGAATCGCCTTAAAACTCGTAATGGTTAAATTATTAAAAATGGTGGAGCCGAGGGTACTCGAGTGACTTAAGAGAATTAGTAAGCGCAAAGCGAGCGTCAGAGTCTAATTTGGTTAAAGTATAGATTTACAAGTGACTTTGGTTTAATTCCAACTCACATGTTGTTTATAGGTTACCAGACTCGTCCCGGGCCATTTGTAACCCCCAGTCGCTCAGGCAAGTTTTCTACCCGTTATACTGTTGTGGTGATGTATATGTGTATATGCATGATCTTGCGATAAATGCATATTTGTTATTAGCAAATTCTTGCGATATATTGTAGCATGTGATATGGTATATATGCATGCCTGATTTATATTCTTGGTTTATATATCTGTTGGTTCAAATGCTTATAGTTGCATAATACCTATGCTAGAGATAAGCGGTATTTGAGTTTACCCTTAGTATAGGGGATAAAAAGTGAACATATTTCTAAACCGGGAGTCGATGTTCCCGAGTATAATATATATATTTATATATATATATATATATATGGTTATAGTTTTCAAAACTATTAATCAAATAAGGTTTATTCGATAACTTTAACTTTATTTTATTATTGAATATTATTTTGAATATTCATCTGAGGACTTATGACTCCTTTATTTTATTATTAAATATTATTTCGAATATTCATCCGAGGACTTATGACTCCTTTATTTTATTATTGAATATTATTTTGAATATTCATCCGAGGACTTATTACTCCTTTTATTGTATTAATTGAATATTATTTCGAATATTCATTCGAGGGCTTATGACTCAGTTTATATTATTAATGATTATTAATTGGATATTCATTTGAGGATGTATGACTCCTTTATTTTATTTAATGAATATTGTTTATAATATTCTTTCGAGGTATTATGACTCTGCTTACTATTTATTAATATTCTTTATTTTATTAAAGAGTAATGTTCGATAATCAAACTTACTTTTGATATTCAAGTAAAGATATTACTTTCGTATAAGTATATCTTTGATTATTTACTATTCATTTCAAGTAAGTTTTCCAACTTCTACCTCAATTATTCTTTATGGGAATATTATTTAAATAATAATATTCAGATATCTTCTAATATATTGGGACTGATTTATTTTATTAAATCAGCATTACTCCAAACATTCTTAAAAATGTTTTCGAGTCTTCAAAATGATTTTTAAAAGTTAGAGCGGATCCCAAAACTCATTTTTATATTTAAGATCTTCCTTTTAAAAAGGGGATTTAAATACTCGCTCAAAACCTGAGGGATCCGGCTCTATGGTGTATTTTATATTCGCAACAAGGTTGCAATTTTGGTAAATAAATTGATTACTTACCCAACGTTCGGGAAGTAAGTCCATCTATCGAGTCGGCATAAGCAACATGGGCTCAGTGGGCGTCCATAATAGTGTAAGTGGCTCAGTGGGAGTCCATCAAATGCGTAAGTGGCTGAGTGGCAGTCCAGCATAAGGTTCTATTGCGACCAGGGTGATGACCAGTGGGGAATTCGTCCATCTACTAGTAGAAAAGGTTACTTATTGGTATCTTTGCCTGATCAGCAAGATATTGGGTTTATGCCAAAATTCTTTTCCTTCCAAATTCATTGGATATTGCAACTCTGTTCATACTTTACATGACAGAGGTTTTCAGGAAATGTGTGGGAGATATATATGAATATATATATATATATATATATATATATATCGGGACTTAATGAAGTATCTCGTAACTTCATTATTTATAAAGATATTCAAAGATTGAATATATTCAAAACTTATCTTGTAGTCTCATTTATGTGATGAACTTTTGAAACTATTATATCTTGAACGGTGGTAGTTCAAGTAGTATTTGGAAAAGATATAAGTATATTGGAGTATCTTGTAACTTCATCTTTTAAACTTATATCTAGTTAATAATTGTCTTATGAATGACAAAGATTTTCAGAAAAATGTTGAGACAAGGTTAGATATATGAGATCACCTTGCAACGATATTTTTATACAATTATAAACTGGAACTTTGTGTATATTATACATGGAAGATGACTTCCAAGATTTTGAAAAGTATATATATATACTGAATATTTTGCGACTTCATCGCATTAAAGATATCAAACTTGGTTCATTTCTTTTGACCAAGACTTTTCTGAGTACTATGAGAAGGCTCATATATTGTTAATCATTATAAATATTATTTTCGTGGGCTTGCTGCTCACCCTTGCTTTCTTCTTTCATCACACAACATCAGATAGACAAGATGAACAGGACCAAGCTCCCAATTCGTGAGCGGATAGGAAACGTTCCGCAGTTTCCTATAGGCGTTGATGTCGATGTAGCTGAGGTAGGAACTACCAATAGGCTAGGCTTTCAACTTTTGATGTACCAGATTATGTATATTTATGAATTGTAATAATGGCAAAGAAATGTAAATTTATTCAAAAAACCTTTTAAGGTGTATTGGCAGATAATTGTGGAATAAAATTACTGTGATTATTTTTGGATGTTCATCTCTGAGACTATAACTTGTGGTGTGTGTGTTTATTGTGGGGTCACAGTACAGAGTAGTTGATTAATTATTAAGATTGGGTGTTATTAAGGGAAATGGAACTCGTGACAACTCGGATCCCCGACCCCGGATTTGGGGGTGTTACAGAAGTGGTATCAGAGCTAAGCGTTATAAACCTCAGAGATGATGTGACGATAAGATAATAAGTTCATTAAGATACTAAGAACTCTTGCCAAGTTCATAGTCGGGCTACCTAACGTAGTACTGACAATTAAAACCCTTATGGGAACCCTTATAAATATCGTGATAAAAGCGTAGTTCGTTATCGTAGATGGTAGCGGGACTCCGAACCCTAAGGTTGAGGAGCAACAGCGCGATGATGTTTTATTACTAATTGGAGATCGGATTATGGATCCGATAGAGCGTCCTAACGCGGGACCGGATGATGTTCATATTGAGGATGTAGCGGTTGAGGATGTTGTCCTAGAAAGGATTGTTGCTGAGAAGAATCCCGTGGAGGATCCTGACAAGAATGAATAAAGGACCATTGAGGAATTGATGACTATGGTTAGGGCGACTACCAGAAGTAGGATTGGCCGGTCACTACCGGAGGTGCGTTCAAGTTTGTAAAGATAGTAGCCCTTTAACGCGGCTTACTCATAAGACTGAGAAGTTCGAATAGACAGAGAAATGCGAGAACAGCTTTTAAGAACTGAAGCAAAGGTTGGTGACGGCCCCTATGTTGGCGTTGCCGGATGGAAAAAGGAGATTTGTGATTTGTAATGACGCTTCGCATAAGGAATTAAGGTGCTTTTTATACAGCACAACAAGGTAATCGCGTACGCGTCAAGACAATTAAGGGAATATAAAATTCGATATCCCCTCCCATGAGCTTGGGCTCGTGGCAATAATTTTGCCCTAAATATTGGAGGCACTACTGGTATGGATAGAAGTGCGAGATTTACACAAACCATAGGAGCTCTAGTACATTTTCACGTAGAAAGAGCTCAGCATACGCCAGAGGAGGCGGTTAGAGCTAATCCAGAATTATGATTGGGAGATTCTTTATCATTCGGGGAAAGCCAATGTGGTGGCTGATGCCCTTAGTAAAAAGGAGAGACTCAAGATAATAATGTCTTTGGGAGAGTTTATAAGAGATTTTTAGAAAATGGAAATAGAAGTGAAGGTAATCGGAGCCGGTACCGAAAAGCTATTTGAGATTGCAATACAGACCGAATTATTGGAAAAGAACATATTGTGACAGAAAAAGTGATGAATGAAGGCAGAGAGCCAACAAATAGATAAGAGGTTAATACCGAGAAAGATGAGAAGGGAATAATGAGGTATTCCTACAGAATTTGGGTTCCAAATGTTTAAGAGCTTAAAGATGAGATCTTAGATGAAAGCTAGTTTGAGGAATAAGATTTAGAGCAAACCCTGAACCTGATAGTCAGGGAGGTCGCCATCAAGATAGAAGGAACCCATAACATAATGAAGTGGAAAATGAGGATTTAAAAAAAAAATGGAGGACGACCCCGATTATGGGGAGGAGGAAGGAATGTTCAGACTTAAGAAACAGAAGTCGAGTAAGGAAAGGAGACCCGAGACGGTACTCCTATATGATAATTTATGGACCTTTCTAGACAGAAATTAGACTATTATCCCCAACCACCACCTTGAGGAAACAATGCGGTGAGAAATTCTTTCAGGACCTTTAAGTCGCTAAGCTCTTAGAGTTCCAAGGAACAAGCTGACCCAGTCGAGGCAAGAGCCTGGCTAAAGGAAATATAGGAATCGTTTGAGATTCAAAATGATTGATGAACCACAAAAGAATGTTTTTGTCACTTACCCTCCTAAGAGAGAGACCACCCGCTGGTGAAAGGCCAAGGAAGGCACGAAGCAAGAGATTATAATAAACTGATTTAAGTTCAGTCAATTATTTTCAGGAAAGTACTTCCCAAGGTTATGGAGATAGTGTAAAAGCTTTAGAGCCAGAACAAAGGCGGATGAGTATGATGAATTATGAATCTAAGATTGTAAAAGTTGTCAAGATTCGTTCTGAGGACACGAATCCAGAATGACGGGATATTTGAAATCAATGCTTATGTTGTGTTGGTTCATGAAATAATTTTAAAAAAAAGGAAAAAAAAACTGAAGTGGAAAGGAATATTAAGGCAATAGAGTTTGAGGAATGATAAGGGAGTTGGGTATGAGGAAACCCTAAAGAATCATAGTAATAGAAATATAAAAGTATATGATCGTCAGGATGAGGATGATTCACCATGAGTTAAAGTTGATGGTTGAAGGCATAAGAGATATATATGTTGTACCCCTTCAAGTTGGAAGGATTCGGGGAAACCTTGAGATAGTTCGAAGGATAAATAATGAGACGCGGATAGACTGAGGAGACAAGAAAGTAAGAAATTAAGAAAATTGGATGAAGGAAGTGACCTTCAAGAATGTGAAGTGTAAGACCGGTGGCATGATACCCAGAAAGGGAGACGCCAGGTATGAAAGACATCCCAGCATTGAGATGACTGTTGAGATAAATAACAAAAGTAAATGAGGAATTATTAAGAAGAAGTTCACGTTGAACAAGACCAATATCTTCCAGAACATCCTTGTTATCGTTACCAAATTAGGCAAGACAAGCGGATAACCGTTGTTATCTATTGGAGGCCATATTGATTGACCCCATTTTGAATACAGATGTTATTGTGAAATTAGGCATATACTATCGAGGTGGGAATGATTGAATAAGACACCCTTATCAGGGATATATGACTTGAATTATCCATGGAAGGATGCAGGTACCTTTTAAAGGTGGAATTAAGGATAGAACATCGGTAACTTAAAATGAATCCTAGGGGAATGCATGAAGGTTGGCATTTCACCCTTAATAGGGATAGTATGAGTTTTGACAGTATGAATTGGAAAGGATTAAGGTAATAACAACCTTTAAGAATCAGTGGAGAAATTTTTCAGAAGTATATAGACAATGGTTCTAGTAATAGTAAATGGTAATTCGATATGCCCTGTATCTAGGGAATGCAGAAGGAACGAATGAAAGATAACCTTAGAGGTTTTACAAGGAAAAAGGTAATATTCAAAATTCTCAAGAATAGAAATGTGGATAAAGGAAATATGACGTAATTATAATGATGCCAAGTGGGGCACGTGTTAAACCACGAGAAAGTATGAATCGAACCAGTAAAGGTCGAAATTGTTCAGGGCAATTAGGGCCTAGGATAAAAGATGTTCTAAGTATGATTGAGAGTCAGTCTTGACAGTGATTAGCCTCTAAAGACTGAGGCAATAACTTATGGAAAAATGGTGATTTTTTTTTTACTCATCTGATTTTAAGGAAAACATCTTCACTCAAGCAGTGATCGGAAATAGGGTAGAAAATTAGTGAAAGTGGTTAAGACGACATTGATTGTAAGGAAATATTACTATCAGGAAAGGCCAAAGAGGTGGCCGACACTTTAAATGTAAGAGGACAATTACAGGCGCTCGTGCCAGAGGAATACAGTAATAATGGTTGAAGCCGTAAAGGTTGTTTTATGGTTTGAGAGATTGACATTCCTTCTGATGACTGTGCAAATACCCAACCGTAATAGTAGTTGGTAAAGGTTTAACTCGTGTAATCGCCATGAGCGGGCTATCTATCTCAGAAGGTACTATCTTGAGATAAGCCAGGATCATGTTTCAAAAAGGACTAGACGAACCTTTTAGTTAAGTCTTCTAATTGAGGCATATGATTAAGAATGGTCTTAACCTGCTATCGTTGCTTTGATGGAAACTCTTCCGCAATTTTATCTGCTTCATGTCATGTATGTATGTCAGGATCAGGAGTGTTCCTCATGAATCATGAATGGTGATTATGTTACCTCCTTAGAAGGATTTGATACGACATGTATAGACTCCGTATGGTTAGATATTAAGATTTCATGGAACGTGAATGACGACAGTAGGTCAGTAGTGGACCATAGTAATGCAGCAATGATTCTGCGAGTAATGAGCTGATTACAACCGTGAGAGTTGTATTGGAATGGATGTTGAGATTGAGTACCACTAATCGAGTCGTGGAAGTGTATAAGTTATCATTGATAGACAAATTAAGTAGAGTATCTACCTATTGAATATTTATTCCCTCTTATGAAAAGAGAGTCGTATTACTATATGAGGAAGGTTGCGGTGCAAGCATAGAACTCTAGTAACGATGATGTCTAGAATGAGATCCCAGGTTCGATTTTCGAAATCGAGGGAGTTTCAAAGGTGATTGTGTATAAGCTCGAGGAAGAGCATGGGTCCATAGAATGATGGACGGAATATCAAAAATATTTAGGCATGTGAAATACGATGCTATAATACTTGATGTCGATATAAATACGTATATGTTTTGTTCTCCTATGACAAACCTCTATAGTTCAAAGGTAGATTCCAAGCCAAATATTTTATGGCAAGAAAATTTTTTATGAATATACAATTCTCTTCAGTTCGTTCTTTTCTCTTCTTTTCATTTCATGTAAGCTGAGAAGAACAACCCTTCCAGAAGGGGAGGTATTGCCGAATGACGATCTATCTGTGTGATAGAAGCCTAGTAGGATACCATCTATTGTTTAATTGCTTGTCAAGTACTAAAGGTTGGCCACCTTATGTACTAACTATGTGATATAACAAGTGTTCATGATCATAGTGATCTCTCAACAAATTCCTTTACTTCTATATGACTGGTCAAGCTTCCAAAGATAGAAGCAGCTGAAAAAGGAGTAGTAAAGTTATGGTGGTATTCAGAATGGAAACACGTTCGTGATACTAAGGTTGACGTGGTTATTAAAAGGTTATAGAACGCTAACGAGCAAAAGTGTAACCAGTATAATATTATGTACGGAAGAGAGTAACGACTACGAACTGGAAAAGGATGGGTAGTGAGAAGCAAAAGATATAATGCTAGAAGCTATGATGAGAGCCGGTGCAATAGACTTGAAAGAATCTGGAATGATCACTTAACGCAGATTAAGTTATCTCACGATAATCGATCGTATGTTAGTATCGAGGTATCGCCTTATGAGATCCTTGAGGGAAGATAATGTCGATCTCCCTTATGTTAGGATGAAGTTGTAGAGCGTAAGATGCTCGGACCCGCAGTAGTCCAAAGGACCAAGGATATAATAGATCTAATCAGAGGACGGCTGGTAGTAGCCCAAGATGGACATAAGATGTATGTTGAATTGACACGAAAGGACAAAGAATAGGAAGTAGGGGACCTAGTTTTGTTATAGGTATTCCCTTGGAAAGGAAGGATGAGGTTCGGAAAGAAATGAAAGCTAAGTCCACGAATTGTTGGACCCTTGGATATATTAAGACATATTGGGAAGTTAGCATATGAGCTAGCCCTACCCCCGTACATGTAGCAAGTTCATAACGTGTTCCACGTATCAATATTAAGGAAATGTAATTTGGATGTCTGACAAATAGGGGCATTATGAGCGCATAGACATGCAACCAGAAGTAACCTATATGGAGCAACCAGGAAGGGTTATAGATTGAAAAGGAACAAGTGCTTAGGAGAAGGGTTATCAAACTAGTCAGAGTTTGATGGTAGAACCACAACGTGGGAAAATTTACTTGAGAGTTAGAAAGTGCAATGCTAAGAAAGTATCCCTATTCATTTTTATCTGATTCCGGGATGGAATCCTTTTAAGGAGGGGAGACTGTAATAACCCCAATTTTTGGAATTTTTGAAACACGGATGAATAGTAACTTTTGCTGATGATGCTGATTAAGAAAAATTATCAGACCACGCTATATAGGAGTACTGTTATGGAAATTCTAAGATCGTATTAGTATTCCATAAAGTAAATAAGTGTATGTAAAGATCGTCAGAATCCAATTCCGAACACTTTGATTTTTCTCGAAAATCCACCAGATACCGAAAGAATTGAGTATAAGGTAACATGATTAAAGGGATTTAAATTTAAGGATTATAAGAGAGGATTATAAAAAGGAATATAATGTATTGAGAAAGGTTAAGGGAACCCAAGTAATAAGATCCCGGGTATGATCCCCCAAACGATCAACGAGAAAGAGAGTTAAGCGAACCGTAAAACAAATAAACGTCCAAGGGGCAAGCACATGCAAGTAACATGAGAAGGAAGCTTCTAATATAAGCTAAAACATGTGGTTAGAAGCAAGGTGACATCATCACACCACAAGAATGAGACATGTGGCAAAGTAGTGATGCAAGCAATGACATAAGCAAGTGAAAACAAGATATTTAGCCAATAATTAACCACAACCATGCATTCTTTGCACAAATATCAAGGCAAGACAAGCAAGCAAAAGCTCTCCCCCATTTCTTTCTTCTTCCATTCGGCCTTTTCAAGAAATGAAGAAATAGATTTTCAAAACTCAAGTTCTAGGCCATGGAAAATTACAAGGTTTGTTTTCTTAGATCCTATATTTCATAACTTAGTTATACCATGAGTTTAAGATCAAGATTCCATGGTTTGCATAGCTAATCCACTCATCAAAGATGATGATGAATAGTAGTGAATAGTAACTTACTTTGATTTTCTTGATTTTCATGAAAGCTTAAGGTTGATTAAGCATAGATCAAGGTTCCTAGAGGCTTGTTAGTGACTACCCACTCTCCAAGGAAGGTATAAACTCTTGAACCCTTAGTTTTAAGTTTGGTTTGTTTGGATGATAATAGTGCTTAGATGAATGGGTTTAGTTTGATGTTGGTGGATGTTGGATTGTTGTTGAATTGGTGATGATTTGGTGTAGTTTAAACTTTGGAAATCGTTAGGTTATAGCCGTCGTAATACCTGATTTTCTATAAACTGTTTTGTGATTAACTGTTCGACCCGAACACCCACTTCTAAAACTAACCACTCCCATGCTTAGATAGGTTATGTTTCAAGCTTCGTTTTGATATGTGGTTTGCTTGAATCCGATGTACGGTTTAGGAGAAACGACCGTTTTAAGTAACGGTGTTTCGCGAACGAACCTTTACCCCTCGCCTTACTTTGAAACCTTGGTTAAGGCCCTTAAATGACTAATTGGAGCATGAAACATTTATGTAGAGTGTGTTAGGCAGTTGATAAGACACTCGCGAAAGAATCGCCTTAAAACTCGTAATGGTTAAATTATTAAAAATGGTGGAGCCGAGGGTACTCGAGTGACTTAAGAGAATCAGTAAGCGCAAAGCGAGCGTTAGAGTCTAATTTGGTTAAAGTATAGATTTACAAGTGACTTTGGTTTAATTCCAACTCACATGTTGTTTATAGGTTACCAGACTCGTCCCGAGCCATTTGTAACCCCCAGTCGCTCAGGCAAGTTTTCTACCTGTTATACTGTTGTGGTGATGTATATGTGTATATGCATGATCTTGCGATAAATGCATATTTGTTATTAGCAAATTCTTGCGATATATTGTAGCATGTGATATGGTATATATGCATGCCTGATTTATATTCTTGGTTTATATATCTGTTGGTTCAAATGCTTATAGTTGCATAATACCTATGCTAGAGATAAGCGGTATTTGAGTTTACCCTTAGTATAGGGGATAAAAAGTGAACATATTTCTAAACCGGGAGTCGATGTTCCCGAGTATAATATATATATTTATATATATATATATATATATGGTTATAGTTTTCAAAACTATTAATCAAATAAGGTTTATTCGATAACTTTAACTTTATTTTATTATTGAATATTATTTTGAATATTCATCTGAGGACTTATGACTCCTTTATTTTATTATTAAATATTATTTCGAATATTCATCCGAGGACTTATGACTCCTTTATTTTATTATTGAATATTATTTTGAATATTCATCCGAGGACTTATTACTCCTTTTATTGTATTAATTGAATATTATTTCGAATATTCATTCGAGGGCTTATGACTCAGTTTATATTATTAATGATTATTAATTGGATATTCATTTGAGGATGTATGACTCCTTTATTTTATTTAATGAATATTGTTTATAATATTCTTTCGAGGTATTATGACTCTGCTTACTATTTATTAATATTCTTTATTTTATTAAAGAGTAATGTTCGATAATCAAACTTACTTTTGATATTCAAGTAAAGATATTACTTTCGTATAAGTATATCTTTGATTATTTACTATTCATTTCAAGTAAGTTTTCCAACTTCTACCTCAATTATTCTTTATGGGAATATTATTTAAATAATAATATTCAGATATCTTCTAATATATTGGGACTGATTTATTTTATTAAATCAGCATTACTCCAAACATTCTTAAAAATGTTTTCGAGTCTTCAAAATGATTTTTAAAAGTTAGAGCGGATCCCAAAACTCATTTTTATATTTAAGATCTTCCTTTTAAAAAGGGGATTTAAATACTCGCTCAAAACCTGAGGGATCCGGCTCTATGGTGTATTTTATATTCGCAACAAGGTTGCAGTTTTGGTAAATAAATTGATTACTTACCCAACGTTCGGGAAGTAAGTCCATCTATCGAGTCGGCATAAGCAACATGGGCTCAGTGGGCGTCCATGATAGTGTAAGTGGCTCAGTGGGAGTCCATCAAATGCGTAAGTGGCTGAGTGGCAGTCCAGCATAAGGTTCTATTGCGACCAGGGTGATGACCAGTGGGGAATTCGTCCATCTACTAGTAGAAAAGGTTACTTATTGGTATCTTTGCCTGATCAGCAAGATATCGGGTTTATGCCAAAATTCTTTTCCTTCCAAATTCATTAGATATTGCAACTCTGTTCATACTTTACATGACAGAGGTTTTCAGGAAATGTATGGGAGATATATATGAATATATATATATCGGGACTTAATGAAGTATCTCGTAACTTCATTATTTATAAAGATATTTAAAGATTGAATCTATTCAAAACTTGTCTTGTAGTCTCATCTATGTGATGAACTTTTGAAACTATTATATCTTGAACGGTGGTAGTTCAAGTAGTATTTGGAAAAGATATAAGTATATTGGAGTATCTTGTAACTTCATCTTTTAAACTTATATCTAGTTAATAATTGTCTTATGAATGACAAAGATTTTTAGAAAAACGTTGAGACAAGGTTAGATATATGAGATCACCTTGCAACGATATTTTTATACAATTATAAACTGGAACTTTGTGTATATTATACATGGAAGAGGACTTCCAAGATTTTGAAAAGTATATATGTATATATAATGAATATTTTGCGACTTCATCGCATTAAAGATATCAAACTTGGTTCATTTCTTTTGACCAAGACTTTCCTGAGTACTATGAGAAGGCTCATATATTGTTAATCATTATAAATATTATTTTGGTGGGCTTGCTGCTCACCCTTGCTTTCTTCTTTCATCACACAACATCAGATAGACAAGATGAACAGGACCAAGCTCCCAATTCACGAGCGGATAGGAAACGTTCCGCAGTTTCCTATAGGCGTTGATGTCGTTGTAGCTGAGGTAGGAACTACCAATAGGCTAGGCTTTCAACTTTTGATGTACCAGATTATGTATATTTATGAATTGTAATAATGGCAAAGAAATGTAAATTTATTCAGAAAACCTTTTAAGGTGTATTGCAGATAATTGTGGAATAAAATTACTGTGATTATTTTTGGATGTTCATCTCTGAGACTATAACTTGTGGTGTGTGTGTTTATTGTGGGGTCACAGTACAGAGTAGTTGATTAATTATTAAGATTGGGTGTTATTAAGGGAAATGGAACTCGTGACAACTCGGATCCCCGACCCCGGATTTGGGGGTGTTACACTAGCAGTGAGTTCACGGGTCCTAATGTTAAGAACAAAAACAGTCTAAAGTAAATTGGGCATTACGACGGCTATGTTTACGCGATTACCCAAATTTATACCACTCCAAATCAACCCACAATCATCCCACAATCAACATCCCAACCAAACTCCATCCATACTTCACCATAACAGCCCCAACAACTCAATATTATCAATTTATACTATTCTCAAACATGAATTTAAACTATACTTAAGTTCATTAATCAATAATCCAAGAATTACAACTCCAAAAACATCACAAAACCAACTAACCTCTACATACACAACAATCAAGCCTCTCATGAACTATAACAACAAAACTAAACCTAATACTCAAAGTAAATTTAGGGTTTGGAGGGGTTATACCTTCCTTGGAGAGTGGAGAATCAAGTAATTAGCTTGGAATCACCCTTAAAAGTCCTTATCCAAGCTTAATCTAAACAAAAACTCAAGAACAAAAATTTTAGTTCTTGAAAAACACTATTCACCCTCTTCTTCCATGATTTTTAGGAAGAGATTGTGAATGAATTAGAAACTCAAACTTATAGGATAGCTATATCTATGCATAAGGAGTCTTAGATAATTACCTTGCTAATTAACAAAGCTTGGATCTAGGATTTTGACTTTTTCTTTCTTTGAAGAAGAAGAAAGCCGAGAGCTTTTGATGAAGAAAGGGAAATAACTTTGTGTTTTTGGTGAAATGAATTGTTGGTTGGCTTGGTTGATTTGTTTTGTTTTGATTTATTACCTTTTACCATGGTAACTTTTGTGTGGTTCTTAATCAACCAACAACACACCTTTGTTTGTCATGCTTATGTCACCTTGTTATGTCACCCTCCCCCACTTGTCCTCCTCTTATTGGTTTGATGACATCATCATCCCTAACGTCCTTGATTAACTCTTAATTGCTTGCCTAATGACCGCTAATCTGTTGTGCGGTTAGCTTAACTTTCGTTTTCGCTTATCGTTTGAGGGATCATGCCCGGGATCTTATTACTTAGGTTTCCTTAACCTTTCTCAATACATTATATTCCTTTTATGATCCTCTCTTATAATCCTTGAATTTAAATCCTTTTTATTCTGTTACCTTATACTCAATTCTTTCTGTATCTGGTAGATTTCCGGGAAAAATCAAAGTGTTCGGATTTGGATTCTGATGATCTTTACATACACTTATATACCACATAGAGTACTAATAATATCCCAGAAGATCAATAAAAGAACCCCTACATAGTGTGGCATGAAAAGTTTTCTTATTCAGCATAATCAGCAAAACAATATTCATAAGGGTTTCAAAAATTCCAAAAATTGGGGTTATTACTTTTAATCAACTAATTAAATAAGCATAAACCCCGATTAGCTACTACAGGATCAAACAGGATAAAGTATGAGACAAGATTACAACTACCAATCATAAAATATAACTTACAACCCAAAATAAAACCAAATACACATAGTCGATCCCGGCTTGGAACCGACAGATAACCCATTGTATCATACAACACTCTCTGGCTAAGCGCTTACTCACTCATAAACTGTACTACCTGCTCTGGCAACCGGAAGCCCTCAACACGATAGGGACCACCAGGTACGCTCTTATGAGCAGTGCACCTAAGCCTGGCCATCTTCTTGCTTAACTGCCATGGTTAGATTAAAACAAAACATATGAGTATAAAACTCAGCAAGTAACTAAACAGCAATTCCACAATATACTTTACTGATCTTGGGGCATTCTACTTTGTCAGTTCTAGGTGGCAGATTTCTATCTTTTAGGCTATGAAAGGGGTTTTGAAGAAAAATTTCGGGCTTTCAAGGAACAAGGCTCAAGGCAAGGTGAAAACCGACATTCATCACAAAGCATTAACAGGATCACAAATGATCTTTTAAATGGAAAGCGACAATCTTTTCATTATAAGGAATCAATTATATGATCATCAGAATCAAAATCAGGGTTCACAAGCTGTAACATTCACAATATCACAATCAACTCTTTTCAAAGCAATATAAACCTTTTTAAAATTTCAAAGAATCAATTACTGAATAGGAAATTTCAATTCCTTTTTAAATCATTATGGAACTCTTTATTAGACCACTTTAACTTTCATTTATTAATAATAATAATACCGGTGATTAGCCCGTACCCAGCTCCATCCGGTCTTTAAGGTACCAATGGAATAATTTCAGCCTTAAACTGGACTAGCCCCGCTAGCCTCTTACTATGACTGGACTAGTCCCACTAGCCTCTTACGTCCCAATCCAATCCATCAGGAATTCATTTGGAAAACCTTGAGTTGGAAAAAGGTAGGTTTACTAAATTCATTTTATCATTACCAAGAATATGAAATCATTCGGACTCTTTCAAGTCAAAACTCATTCTTAAGTTCAATTTCAAGAATTCAAAGTTAAGGGAATGAATCAGGGATAAGCAAAGTTGTGACGCCCTCCAAACCCGGGGTCTAGATTTGGGGGTCACTTGCCACTAAACTGTAATAAAATAATCACAGCGGAATAATATAATAAATACGACCCCTTTACCTGCACTGGATCGATCACAGGTTATAGTATGGAACAGGCACTAATATAAACCAACTGTTATTACAGACCGTAAGTCTAATTAGTTTTACAAATTATTCAAATTTTATTACAAACCTCTAGACTATCCAAGCATCCCAAAACAGTCTACCTGGAATACACACCACTATTTACAAGCACTCGACTTCTGACCAAACCTGGATCTCAAGCCTGCTCTGGCTTAGCTGAAAGATTAGATTGATAAACAAGTATGAGCGAAAGAAATGCTCCGCAAGCAATATAAAATGTACTTGAAATGATAAACCACATTCTGATAATAACTGAACAAAAGGGATGAAAGCAGTAATATTTGATCAATAATAAAGCTTCACAAGCTATCAACAATAAATGATAATTTTTAGATTGGAATCTAACTCCGACGGACGTACTATCACATGCTGATCAGCCCGTGTGATAGCACAAGGTCATGATTCATAGAAACATGTCCCAAAAATATGAGTACTCAAATAAAAAGGCAATATACCTGCCTGTGGCAAAAATGGTGTCATAATATTTCATACAATACATAGAAATAGCCCTCCGCTGGACCGTCCGTCCCGGTCACTTACGCATTCATCCAATCCATAAAACATTTTGATCAAAGGAGCCGAATCAAAGGACATCCTTAACCATATAACTCCCCATTTCTCATGGTCCAGAGTTATCTCAACAATCGATGGCAAAATAACTAGAACAATTAGTTATTTGCTAATCTCAATTCAATGTTCTACTGTATGGAGTAATTTATAGTGAAATATAAAATGTTTAACTATTCTGAACTTAGAATAGTATGGAAATTGAAAGAATAAAGTTCAGAGTCAATATCAATTGAATGATGAATAAAGATATAGGTACTTGCATAATATGATTCGAAATAAACGTCACTTGAACAATAAGTGAAGTTAGGAGTACTTGCCTGGTATGCTCAATAACCTCTTACTATAACTCTGCTTATGGTTGCTGGCTACTATCTCCGTCTAACACTTGAATGCACTCCTTGCTACTTGATTTGTGATTTCTGGGCAGAAACTGATGATTGATTCAGAAAGAAGATTTCGAGAGCTTCGTTTTCATATGCTGCACGCCCGAATCGGAGTTCGATAACGCTTTCGTTCGTATGTTTGATTCTCGGGAACGTATCGGTTTTCTAGGGTTTTTCTCTGTATTTACGGTATTTTAACTGGTTGCAAATGAATAAACGGAATAAACGAAATAATAAATAGGCTATTTATATTTATGAAATATTGGATCGTTCTGGATCGTTTTGGATCGTTAAATTAGTTGCTTAGCCGCTAAGTAATTGTAAAAATGATACAATTCAATACCAGAATTGGATAATTATCAAAACCGAGCTTTTTATAAAACACCATATACGAAAATAACGTAAAAATATCCCGTCTTTTAAAAATACGGGTTTTGTTGATTACCGAAATGATTATCGTATTGAAAATATTGCGCCGGGCCGTACACGGGTCAAACCGTAATCCGGATCGAAAAAGTCAAAACACGGAAAATGTCCGGAATTACCAGATTAGGTTAGGAAGGAGTTTTCGGAAGAGTTTCGGGTTGTAAAAACGCAAAAACGGTTGAAGTTGGAAGATTCCCGGTTTTATAAAATAATTTTATAATTATTCTGAAAATAATTAATAATTCATAAATCATTATAAATTCATATAACACTCCAAAAATTACCAGAAAAATACCACAATTATCTATATTTTATTCTGGACATATAAAAATTCAAATATTCAAATAATGTCACATATAAATATCCAGACATCAATTCCACTTTAGATAATTCACCAAAATTCACATAAAATCACATAAACAATTCTGAATGATAATAATAATATTTAAAAATATATGTGATATTACAATCTACCCCCCTTAACAGGATTCTGTCCTCAGAATCAGCCTAGGAAAATAAATGAGGATACTTGGATCGCATTTCGCTTTCCAACTCCCATGTCGACTCTTCAACCTTGGGATTCCTCCACAAGACTCGCACTAAGGATACAGACTTATTCCTAAGCACTCTTTCTTTCTTATCTAAAATCTTCACTGGTTGCTCTATAAAAGACAAATCTGGCTGGATCTCGATCGGCTCGTATTCTATCACATGGTTCGAATCAGGCAAATAACGCTTCAACATCGACACATGAAACACATTGTGAATATGATGCATGTGAGGTGGTAACGCCAACTCGTAAGCAACTTTTCCCACACGCTTTAAAATCTCAAAAGGACCAACATAACGCAGACTCAGCTTTCCTTTCTTTCCAAATCTTGATAAACCCTTCCAAGGTGAAACCTTCAATAACACTGCTTCTCCAATTTCAAATTCCATATCTTTTCCGGTAGGATCAGCATATTTACGTTGACGGTCTTGAGCTGCTGTTAATCTTTTCCGAATGAGTTCTATCTTCTCCTTCGTCTGCTGGATCAATTCTGGACCCAAAATCTTTCTCTCACCAACTTCCTCCCAACATATTGGAGATCTGCATCTTCTCCCCTACGAAGCTTCATAAGGCGGCATTCCAATACTGGCATGATAACTGTTGTTGTAGGAGAATTCAACCAATGACAAATGTTCGTCCCAACTTCCTTCAAAATCTAGCGCACATACCCTTAGCATATCCTCAATAGTCTGAATCGTCCTTTCACCTTGACCATCCGTCTGTGGATGATACGCGGTACTCATATTCAGCTTCGTTCCGAGACAATCTTGAAAACTTCTCCAAAATCTTGAATTAAATCGAGGATCTCTATCTGAAACTATGGATACTGGAACTCTATGTCGTGTCACAATTTCCTTAAGATAGAATCGAACCAATTTATCCATTGAGAATCTTTCGTTGATAGGAAGAAAATGCGCTGACTTCGTCAATCTGTCGATAATAACCCAAATAGCATCATGATTTGCCCTGGTTCTCGGTAATCCAACTACGAAATCCATCGCGATATGTTCCCACTTCCATTCTGGAATGTCCAACGGTTGTATCAGTCCACTGGGCCTTTGATGTTTCGCTTTAACTCGCTGGCAAGTATAACATTTACTTACCCATTCTGCAATTTCCTTCTTCATGCTTGGCCACCAATAGTTTTCTCTTAAATCTCGGTACATCTTCGTACTTCCGGGATGAATAGAATATTTGGAGTTGTGAGCGTCTCGAAGAATTTCATCTTTCAGCTCGGCTACGTTGGGTATCCATATTCTAGAAGAAAATCTTAATATCCCTTTATCATCCTTTTGACTCCCTATCTCTTCTCCTGTCAAACTGTCTCGTTCATGGCTCATTACTTCCTCCTGACATCTTCTTATCTTCTCCAATAATTCTGGTTGAAAAGACATTGCACACAATACCTCTATAGACAAACTTGGGATACTAACCTCTATTTCTAGCTTCTCAAATTCCTTGATCAACTCCTCTTATGAAGTTATCATATTTAACCTTTCTTTTCTGCTCAGAGCATCGGCCACCACATTTGCTTTACCTGGATGATAGTTAATAGTACAGTCGTAATCCTTGATTAGTTCTAACCATCTTCGTTGTCTCATGTTTAATTCCTTCTGGGTAAAAATATATTTCAAACTCTTGTGGTCCGTGTAGATCTCGCACTTTTCCCCATAAAGATAATGCCTCCAAATCTTCAATGCAAATACTATAGCTGCCAATTCAAGATCATGAGTTGGATACTTCTCTTCATGTGGTTTCAACTGTCTTGAAGCATAAGCTATCACCTTGTCATGCTGCATCAAAACACATCCCAATCCTTTGTACAACGCGTCACTATAAATCACAAAATTTCCTTGATCATCTTGCAAGACTAACACTGGAGAAGATACTAATCTATTCTTTAATTCCTGGAAACTCTCTTCGCATTTCTCATCCCATTCAAATTTCTGGTTCTTCCTGGTAAGCTTTGTCAATGGCGTAGCTATCTTTGCAAAATCTTGTACAAATCTTCTGTAGTAACCTGCCAATCCCATGAAACTTCTTACTTCCGTTGGTGTTTTTGGCCTCTCCCAGTTGATTATGGCTTCAATCATTGCTGGATCCACTTCCACTCCTTTATTGCTAATCACGTGCCCAAGAAATCATACTTCTTTTAACCAAAATTCACACTTAGAAAATTTTGCGTACAATTTCTCCTGTCGTAGTATCTCCAAAACTATCTTCAAATGCTCTGCATGCTCCTCTTCTGTTTTGGAATAGATCAGAATATCGTCTATGAACACAATCACAAATTTATCCAAATATTTCTTAAATACTCGATTCATCAGATCCATGAAAGCTGCTGGTGCGTTGGTTAATCCAAATGCCATCACTAGAAACTCATAATGCCCATATCTGGTTCTAAATGCGGTCTTCGGAATGTCTTCAGGCTTGATCTTCAGTTGATGATATCCGGATCTTAAATCTATTTTAGAAAACCATACAGCGCCTCGCAATTGGTCAAACAAATCATCGATCCTTGGCAACGGATATTTGTTCTTAATGGTCAGCTTATTTAGTTCTCGATAGTCGATACACAATTGCATACTCCCATCCTTCTTCTTGACAAACAGTACTGGTGCGCCCCATGGGGATACACTGGGTCTTATAACTCCTTTCTCCAAAAGATCTTGCAGCTGAGTTGCCAATTCCTTCATCTCCACTGGTGTCATCCGGTACGGAGCTTTAGAGACTGGTTCTGTTCCAGGTGCTAGGCCAATCGCAAATTCAATTTCTCTGTCGGGAGGTAATCCTGGTAGATCGTCTGGAAAGACATCTGAAAATTCGTTAACAACTGGAATCGCTTCTAGTGCTGGAACTTCTTTGCTGGTGTCTACCACATGGGCCAAATATGCTTCGCAATTCTGACGTAATAACCTCTTCACTTGAGCGATCGTTAAGAACTTCTTCTCTTGCCTATTTCCTTGAAATATCACCTTCTTCTTACTACCCAAGGTCTGAAGTCTTACTTTCCTATTCTTACAATCAATCTGGGCGTTATTTTCTGACAACCAATCCATTCCTAAAATAACATCAAATTCTCCCAACTTAAAAGGTATCAAGTTGGCATAGAAATGATGTCCTCCTATCTCAACATCACACCTCGGGCATACTCGGTCAACAAAAACTTGGTCCTTATTAGCTAACTCTATCATTAATGCTTGTTCTAACAATTTAACTTCACAATGCAGTTTATCGATAAAATCTTGAGAAATAAATGACCTTGTAGCTCCAGAATCAAATAAAACTTTAGCATCTACGGAGTTGACTGGAAGCGTACCTGCAACCACGTCTGAACTCTGAACAGCATCTTTCATAGTCATGTTGAATGTTCTGGCCTTTGGCTGGTTCTTTGCTAGTGGTCCTTCAATCCTTGGCACATTCTGATATGGAGCACCTGTAAGCCTTGGGGTGTTACTCGTCGTACCTTGTGTTGGGCAATTCCTGGCGATATGTCCTGGCTTTCCACACTTATAACATCCAGTTCCCACATTCTGACCTTGAGTCTGATTCTGACACACATTAGCAAAGTGTCCCTTCCTGCCGCACTTGAAACACGTCACATTAGCATTATAATTCCCAAAGTGCTTCCTACCACAAAACTGACAATCTGGTATTGGTGGACGATTGGGCCTCTGCTGATTTGAATTCTGAAAACGGTTGCCTTGTCCTCCATTTCCTGATTGTGGTCTTCTGAATCCCATATTCCTATTACCCTGAAATTCTGGCCTTCTGTTAAAACGGCTCTGGAAATTACTTAGTTGCTGACCTCCTTCTAAGGTTTCTATCTTTCTTTTCTTCCCATCTTTTCCTTTCTGAGACATGTCACTCTTACTTTCGATCACCATTGCTTTCTGAACCACTGCCACATATGAAGTCAACTCAAACATGGCCACTCTGTTCTGAATCCAAAATTTCAATCCTTGCTCAAACCTTCTTGCTTTCTTTTCATCTGTATCAACCTGGTCTGGCACAAACCTTGCCAATTCAGTAAACTTAGCCTCGTACTCAGCCACAGTAAGATCACCCTGGGTCAGATTCAAAAATTTGATCTCCATTTGGTTCTTCATATACCTCGGGAAATATTTTTCCAGAAACAGCTCTGTGAATCGCTCCCATGTTATGAACTCACCTCCTTCCAATGCTCGCGTAGATTCCCACCAATAGTTCGCCTCTCCTTTTAGAAAGTAGCTTGCAAACTTGGTCTTCTGCTCAGCTCCTGCTCCGACTAATTCAAAGGCCTTTTCCATCTCCTTGAGCCATGCATTGGCTTCCATAGGATCAGCACTTCCCTTGAACTCAGGTGGCTTCACAGCTTGAAACTGCTTAAAAGTCACTGCAGGTGGTGCTGCGGCTTGCTGCTGCTGTTGCTGATGCTGTTGTTGCTGCTGCGTAAGATGTAACATCTGCTGCTGCATTAGTCCCAACATCTGGATAATCGCTGGATCTGTACGGCTCTCGGTACTATCCTCTCCTGAATTATTCATTCTCTTTGGTGCCATTACTCTGGTAAGAAACAAGCAACATATATAATAATCTGTCAAGCATTGTGTCAAATATGTAGCAATTCCTTAGCATATCAAAATTTGCAAACAGTATCTCTTCCCAAAATATCATGAACTTGCTACCATATTAACACAAGCGACATGATTATCACATAATCCTGCTTATTATCTCAAGAATAATAACACAAAGAAAATTACTCCGAATTATCCAAACTTTTTAAATCCTTGCTTAAAATCTTAACTAAACCAACAAAATAGCAGGGCAATGACACAAGGCCTAAAGCTAAACGCAAAACAGGGAACTTAAATAACTTGACTATAACCTAACCCAATAACCTAAATTTAATCCAATAAAAGCTAAACTACACGCGCCTATCTTATGTAATCTTCCTATGACTCATTTATGACAATCCTAAGCCTGTTTCAGTGACCATAACTTGTAGCTCTGATACCAACCTGTGACGCCCTCCAAACCCGGGGTCTAGATTTGGGGGTCACTTGCCACTAAACTGTAATAAAATAATCACAGCGGAATAATATAATAAATACGACCCCTTTACCTGCACTGGATCGATCACAGGTTATAGTATGGAACAGGCACTAATACAAACCAACTGTTATTACAGACCGTAAGTCTAATTAGTTTTACAAATTATTCAAATTTTATTACAAACCTCTAGACTATCCAAGCGTCCCAAAACAGTCTACCTAGAATACACACCACTATTTACAAGCACTTGACTTCTGACCAAACCTGGATCTCAAGCCTGCTCTGGCTTAGCTGAAAGATTAGATTGATAAACAAGTATGAGCGAAAGAAATGCTCAGCAAGCAATATAAAATGTACTTGAAATGATAAACCACATTCTGATAATAACTGAACAAAAGGGATGAAAGCAGTAATATTTGATCAATAATAAAGCTTCACAAGCTATCAACAATAAATGATAATTTTTAGATTGGAATCTAACTCCGACGGACGTACTATCACATGCTGATCAGCCCGTGTGATAGCACAAGGTCATGATTCATAGAAACATGTCCCCAAATTATGAGTACTCAAATAAAAAGGCAATATACCTGCCTGTGGCAAAAATGGTGTCATAATATTTCATACAACACATAGAAATAGCCCTCCGTTGGACCGTCCGTCCCGGTCACTTACGCATTCATCCAATCCATAAAACATTTTGATCAAAGGAGCCGAATCAAAGGACATCCTTAACCATATAACTCCCCATTTCTCATGGTCCAGAGTTATCTCAACAATCGATGGCAAAATAACTAGAACAATTAGTTATTTGCTAATCTCAATTCAATGTTCTACTGTATGGAGTAATTTATAGCAAAATATAAAACGTTTAACTATTCTGAACTTAGAATAGTATGGAAATTGAAAGAATAAAGTTCAGAGTCAATATCAATTGAATGATGAATAAAGATATAGGTACTTGCATAATATGATTCGAAATAAACGTCACTTGAACAATAAGTGAAGTTAGGGGTACTTGCCTGGTATGCTCAATAACCTTTTACTATAACTCTACTTATAGCTGATGGCTACTATCTCCGTCTAACACTTGACTACACTCCTTGCTACTTAATTTGTGATTTCTGGGCAGAAACTGATGATTGATTCAGAAAGAAGATTTCGAGTGCTTCGTTTTGATATGCTGCACGCCCGAATCGGAGTTCGATAATGCTTTCGTTCGTATGTTTGATTCTCGGGAACGTATCGATTTTCTAGGGTTTTTCTCTGTATTTACGGTATTTTAACTGGTTGCAAATGAATAAACGGAATAAACGAAATAATAAATAGGCTATTTATATTTATGAAATATTGGATCGTTCTGGATAGTTTTGGATCGTTAAATTAGTTGCTTAGCCGCTAAGTAACTGTAAAAATGATACAATTCAATACAAGAATTGGATAATTATCAAAACCGAGCTTTTTATAAAACACCATATACGAAAATAACATAAAAATATCCCGTCTTTTAAGAATACGGGTTTTGTTGATTACCGAAATGATTATCGTATTGAAAATATTGCGTCAGGCCGTACACGGGTCAAACCGTAATCCGGATCGAAAAAGTCAAAACACGGAAAATGTCCGGAATTACCAGATTAGGTTAGGAAGGAGTTTTTGGAAGAGTTTCGGGTTGTAAAAACGCAAAAACGGTTGAAGTTGGAAGATTCCCGTTTTATAAAATAATTTTATAATTATTCTGAAAATAATTAATAATTCATAAATCATTATAAATTCATATAACACTCCAAAAATTACCAGAAAAATACCACAATTATCTATATTTTATTCTGGACATATAAAAACTCAAATATTCAAATAATGTCACATATAAACATCCAAACATCAATTCCACTTTAGATAATTCACCAAAATTTACATAAAATCACATAAACAATTCCGAATGATAATAATAATATTTAAAAATATATGGGATATTACAAAAGTTCACTTCTAGGGATCTTGATCAATGATAACAGGGTACTCAAGTTAGGGAAATCAAAAATGTTTAAAGGATCAATAGAGGATAAGGTAAACAAGGAATGAAGCATCATTACAAGGGGTTCGTAAAGGTACTTATAGGGTTTATAACAGTTCATGGTATAACAAGTGAATAAGAAAAAGAATGTTACCAAAGGTTGGATCAATAAGCTTATCAATAACAAGTTCACAAGATCAATGACAGGGGTACTTTACTTTAACAGTTCAATACTCTACATGGCATGAACAATATCCTCTCTATAACCATTTACACAAGTAATTAGAGTTATTTTCCTGAATTCGCTTTCCTGAACGTTGAACTACTGCCACCTAGTATACCTTTCCCTTTCTTAGACTGAATTCCCTCACGCTCTGAATCTACAATCCAAAACTAAAACCTTAATTAGTTTTTTAACTCACGTTCCCGGAATGCTTAACTTTCCCCTTAAACGCAATACCCTAAGGGTGTGCATATATATATATACACTCACCATAAACACACATACGCATATACTATCACTCGCATATCCAAACTAAATAGACGTCGGATCACGTATTGCAATACAAACATGACATATAACATGTAATCCTTGTATATTAAACTCTATACTTGAGTTATCATATCAATACATAATCTCGTATCAAAATTGTTAGGTCACACACACTGTAGAAGGGGGTTGAATACAGTATTTAGCACAATCAAATCGAATATAAGAACTCAAGTAACAGTAAACAGATTTTATTCAACGCAATAAACTCTGTTACAATATGGAAATGTCCTCTCTCAGTGATGAACAAATTATCACGAGAGCTGCTAGAGTTACAAAGAATAATAATTTCGATAATCGTAACACTTATAGTGTAAACTCTATGCCTGTGTTTATATACTACACAGTTACAAGATAATCTTCTAATTGATATGGAATATTAATTCTGCTTCCTAAAATATATCAACTAGTTATCTTTTCTTCCAAGTATTCTATTCTTCATAGAATTCCTTCTTCATGCACAATTCTTTCTGTCATAGTCTCGATCTTCTTTCCTTTCAATCAGCCGCCTGCCTTATCTAGAAGTCATCTTAAGTCCTGATATTATCTCCTGATAAATATTATCTGAACCTTAAGTTTTGATAACTTAAGTTCTGATATCTTAAGTTTTGTCTTCAGTATAAGTGTTGATTTCCAGTTAAGTACTGATTTGTCCTGTTAGGTAAGATCTGAAAACTAAACACAAATCATATTACACATGACATTATCAAATATATCTAACAATCTCCCCCAACTTGTAAATTAGCATAATATACAAGTTCAACAGATATTTGATGATGTCAAAAATATTAAGTACAAATGCATGAGAATTTGACTAGATAACTACAACTTACAGTCCTTTCAGCTTTACCATCTTTAACTTTTAATAACAGCTTCAGTCTATATAAAATTCAGAATTTAAGTAGTTGTAGATCTTTGACTTCGCTTCAACTTTCAATTTCTTCTGATCTCTTTGATATCAGGAGTTGTCCTGAGATAGTTCTTCAACAAACATTTCTCTGCATATTCAAGTTCATTGACCATCCTCCTTTTAGCATTTATCAATTCAGCTGTATCTCCTCCAGTTTGAAAAATAGCTGCTTTGAGATCATTTATCTTAGCTTTTCTTATCTCCTGATCTAGTCTAATCAGATATGCCTTGTCAGACTCTAGATTGAATTCCACAGCCTTATAACCCAGAAAAGTAGTTATAATCCTAGCAGAGTTAGGCTTCATATCAACAATATCACCTTTGTGATCTCTGTACTTGGGACAGTATGTGCTGTCAGACTTTACAGAATAAAGCTTCTTCTTTCTTTGAATTTGAGACTTTAAATATCCTGCAACACTCTCTGTTAATTTGTCTTTCACTTGAAGTAGGAATAGAACATGTTCCAGTTCTTCAAAATACTTCAGTGGTATAGTATTTTTCTTAATCTGGTATACCCTTCCATCTGTCATAAAATATAACAAGATATGTTCTTTCAAGAAGGTATGGTAAACCATTTGTACAGATTCAAGTCGATTCAATCTTTCAGGAGTTGCTCCAACACCTGGTTCACTTAAGGAAGTTGGATCATTGGTAGTGTTATGTACTCTTCTTTCATCAGAACTACCCAACCCATATTTATCTCTTGTTTCCTTTCCTGTAACAACTCTTGTTTCAAAACCACTTGTTGCAGTCTTCAAAGGTTGAGTCTGTTTAGCTTTGGTGAATCCTGGTAGGAGTATCTTTGAAGGTTTAACATGAGCAATGTCAGAGGTTTCCTTTTCCTTATCTTCTGATATCAAGCCAACTTGAGCTATGTCAGAGGTTGCTTGCTTCTCTGTCATATCAGAACTTATTATATCTTGACTCTGAACAACATGAGCCATGTCAGAGGTTGTTTGAAAAATCTTCTTATGCATCAGAGTAAGATTAGCATCTGCTTCATCATCAATTATTTCTTCATCCATGAATGGAATATAAACCTTTACATGTTCATCAACTTTTTCTTTGCTCTTGGACCTTGGATCAATTTTCATTTGTGATTTGGCCTTGGTTGCCTCAAAACTTTTTTTTCCCTTTATCACAATACCCTTAGGCTTTGGAAATTTCTTTTCAACAACAGAAGCTTCAGATTTTGTCTTGACACCTTCTTCTTTGAGTCTATCTTCTTCTTCCTTTAGACTCTCCAAGTCCATTCCTGGATTTTCTTCAAGAAATAACTGCTTTGAAATTTCTTCATCAAGTTCTAGATATTCACCAGAACTTATCCTTTTACCAGTATCAGAACTTATTCTTCTCCCAGTATCAGAACTTGTTCCTTGACTTGTAATTCTAGCTTTACTTGACGAAAGTCCTTTGCCTTGACCTTGACCTCTACCCTTATCAGAGTTTCTCTGGTCATCATTTCCATCATCATTTCCTTTCAGTGTCTGAATAGATTTGCATTTGGACTTAATCACTTTCTCCCCCTTTTTGGCATCAGCAGGTAATAGAAGAGAGACAAGAAATTCCACTGAGGATTGGATCTCATTGAGTTGATTTTGGTGAGAAGCTTGATTCTTCAGAATTTCTTCAATTTGAGATTGTTGCTTCTCCTGAGTTTTCTCAATATAGGCAATTATGTCAAAGGCTGGCTTGAAAAATCTGTTCTTTTCAAGTTTCACATTCATATCTTGCTGGATCAAGTTTTCTTGAATTTTATTCACCTTGTCATGAGTTATTTAGTGTTGACCTTGAAGGTGCCTTGTACTCAATGCAGTAACTCTCAGCTGTGCCTTGAAATCATCATTTATCAGCATTTCATCAGCTTTTGCAAGATGCTCAGCAAGAATCTTTTTAGAAGGAACAAAACTAACTGAGTTCCATTCTTTAGTCCACTCCTTTCCTCTAGGAGTTTCACTCCAAGGTACTGGTGCTTCCCCTATAACAAACTTCTTGACTAAATCAGCTTTATGAACAGTTTGTTGAGGTGCATGTCATGATGGACCAGCTGCATCAGCATCTAAATTAGCAGCAGCTTCACCAGTAGTTTCTTCATTAGCAGCATCAGAACTTGTAGATCCTGCAGTATCAGCATCCTCTGATAAAATAGCAGTATGTGAGGCTATAGAGGCTTCAACATTTTCCTCTAAATTCTGATCTGCATCCAGGTTCTGATCAACATTCAAAAGTGATGTTGTTGGTGGAGTGAGTTGAATTGGTGGAGCTTCCAAGTACAACACCTCAGGCACAATCAAGTTATGAATATCAATTTCAGCACTTGTACCTGGTTCTTCAGTATGTATTGGATCAACTATAGGTGACATATGAGGTGTAGGTATTTTAGCTTGAGCAGTTTCATGTTGTGCAGAAGGACGTAATTCAATAACAACTGGTTCTGTTGAGATCAGAGATTCCTGATCCCCTTCCTTAGCTACTTCCACTACATCTGAATCTGACTCAACTATGTCCCTATAAGCTCTCTGTTTCTTTAATTTCCTCAAAGGTGGAGACACTGTAGGAGCTTTATCATCAGAATTTAATTTTCTAAGCCTTTTAAGGGGCCTAGAACTCCCAGTTACAGTATCTTTCTGAGAAGAAACCTTCTCAGCTTCTACAATAACAGGTTCTGAAATTGGAACCTATTCCTCAGTTGTTTTCTCAAATCAACATAATTTAATCAAAATATTCATCACAACATAAAATTAAAAGTCGATGACGTAAAGATTAATAAATTGCAATTAAACATGCACAGTCACATAATTTGAGAAACAAAGAACAAATCTTGCAATTTAAAGAAAATTTCATTAATATATCAGATGATTACATTCGATGAAATTTATCAATTACATGCAAAAACTACAAAATAGTCCTATTCTACGATTCCTAACATCAACAGCCTTAGTCCTAAGCTAAGAAGACCTAACGACTAACTCCTTCTGCTGCTGACGAAGAGCACTGCAAGACGGATAATCCGTTCTTGCTGACGGAGAGCTTCTCTCCTTTCCTCTTCCAACCTATCAATATGGAGGTGACACTCCATTGATAAGAACAAGAGTTCTGTGTGAACCTCTTGTGGAACTGAGTTCCAGAGCTTGTTAGGAATGGCGGTGACATGCCACTCCTATTGCCATTCATCACAACTCAACTCGATGTGAAAAGTTTCATAGTTCAGGAACATGTTGAAATGGACCATTTTTGTTGGTATGAATAAAAAGAGAGTGAGTTTGTGAGAAAATGAAAGATGTTTTGGCTGGAATGAATGGTTGGTTTAAATAGCCAATAGAAAACCAAGGGACGCGAGGACTGGTTAAAAATTACAAGTAAAATAATGACCCATCGACTCCCTAGACTGATGTGTAATAATAACATTCAGTAAAAGATCTAAAGCCAGAGTTAATGGGCACGGGATATAATAATAATTACTGTGTGCATGCATTTTTTCAAGACATACACGCTAACCACTAACCCATAATGATTATGACTCTTTTATCACACATTAACCAATATTCTGTAAAATATTATCGTTCAAGTAATGACCAAAAATAAACCAAGTAAATAAATAATGTCACGTCAGCATCAAAACTTGATTATTATCAGGATTTAAAAGTCATCAGAATATGGCTCCTTAACTCGAAAAGTGAATGTGTATTCATGTAATTCATCACACAAATACTGATATGGTTTTATCAGAACTTAATCATCAGAACTTCCATCAAAACTTGTCCTCAGAAGTTATGCAATCTGACACATAAACTGTTCATCTAAAAAAACATTTATCACCACAGTAATTTTCATCATTCATATGGAGTGTATATGTGTGCATTAAGCTAAATAGCAGACAAAGAGTAAAGTCTGATTCACTTCAGTACATCTTAGAAATAATGCATAACTAAGAACTTTGCTCACAATCTGTCATTATTCTGAAGCCTACTATTGAATGAGTTCATGCATGAGTCCACCTCAACTGTTTTGTGCTCATTTTATGCATCTTTTGAAATTCTATTTTACAGTGGCTTCTCAGTGTAAGTGAGTCACGACTATTTATCAGAATTTATGTTGTTATCAGAGTATTTCTCCAGTAATCATAGAGTGTGAAAAGTCACCAAGAAAATTTAATTTTGCTTCTCTAATGCATATTACTTAATACCAGCAATACACTTGGGTCTTCCCTTCCACATTTTTACTCTAGATCTCAAAGGAGTACCTGATATTTCTTTTCTTTTTCTTTTGATAAGTGAGGCTTATCAAAACTTAGTACATTCACCAGATTTACTAACATCAGAACTTAACAGATAAGAAGCACTATTCTAGCTTTTGACTTAGTAATAAGATACACAAAGTAAACTGAACTAAGCTCAATATCAGAATTTGCTTGTGTTAAAAGATTTCCACATAAATAATTACTTCAAACATGGGATCTTTAGTATATTAAAGATTACTAGGTCAGCATCTAGCACAGTTATCCTCATTGGATTGAATAGTTACAGAAATATTCAATCACTATCAGAGTTTAGAAATTCACATTAGACAACAATCAGCACTTAAGTAATTTTCAATTAAAGCATAGAATACACAAAGATAGTAATATCTGTAAATACTGTTCATAAAGTCTGATGTATCAGAACATAAACTAAGCATATTTAGAGAAAGAACCTGAAACCATTCCAAGTTCATTTACCAATCTTATAAAAGTAGCTTCACACAGTAGTTTTGTGAAGATATCTGATAGTTGTTGATCTGTGGGAACAAAATGCAATTCCACTATATATTCATCCACATGTTCCCTTATGAAGTGGTACCTAATGCTGATGTGCTTTGTCATTGAGTGCTGAACTGGATTACCTTTCATAGCAATAGCACTTTGATTATCACAGTAAATAAGAATTTTAGAAAATTCTAACCCATAATCCAGTAACTGATTCTTCATCCAAAGAATATGTGCACAACAGCTTCTTGCAGCAATGTATTCTGCTTCTGCAGTTGATGTGGAAATTGACTTCTGTTTTTTGCTAAACCAAGAAACCAATCTGCCTCCAAGAAATTGGCAGCTTCCACTTGTGCTTTTCCTGTCAATTTTGCATCCTGCAAAATCTGCATCTGAGTAACCTATTAGCTTAAAATCTGATTCTCTAGGATACCACAATCCCAGATCAGTTGTACCCTTAAGGTACTTGAAAATTCTTTTCACAGCTGTTAAGTGAGGTTCTCTTGGATCTGCTTAAAATCTTGCACAAGGACTGGTAACATACATGATATCAGGTCTACTTGCAGTTAGATAGAGTAGTGAGCCAATCATACCTCTGTAATCAGTAATATCTACTGATTTACCAGTATCCTTATCCAACTTAGTTGCAGTGGCCATAGGAGTGGATGCACTTGAACAATCCTGCATTCCAAATTTCTTCAACAAATTTCTGGTGTACTTAGATTGACAAATAAAAGTTCCTTCTTCATTCTGCTTAACTTGAAGGCCCAGTAAATAGTTAAGTTCTCCCATCATACTCATTTGATATCTTGATTGTATCAGTTTGGCAAACTTTTTACAAAGTTTGTCATTTGTAGAACCAAAAATGATATCATCAACATATATTTGCACCAAAAGTAAGTCATTTCCATGGTTGAGGTATAATAGTGTTTTGTCAATAGTTCCTCTGTTAAATCCACTTTCTAGAAGAAATTGAGCTAAAGTCTCATACCATGCTCTTGGAGCTTGCTTAAGGCCATAAAGTGCTTTATCAAGCCTATAGACATGATTTGGAAATTTGGGATCTACAAAGCCTAGAGGTTGTTCAACATATACTTCCTCTCCCAATTCTCCATTAAGAAAAGCACTTTTCACATCCATTTGAAAGACTTTAAACTTCTTGTGAGCAGCATAAGACAAAAATATCCTTATGGCTTCCAATCTAGCAACTCGTGCAAATGTTTCATCATAATCAATTCCCTCATGTTGAGAGTATTCTTTTGCAACCAGCCTTTCTTTATTCTTTGTAATTATATCGTCACCGTCAGTTTTGTTTCTGAATACCCATTTTGTACCAACAACTGATCTGTTCCTTGGTCTTGGCACTAGGGTCCAGACTTTATTTCTTTCAAATTCATTTAACTCTTTTTGCATTGCTTGCACCCAATCAGCATCTTGATGAGCTTCTTCCACTTTCTTTGGTTCAGTCTGAGAAAGAAAAGAATGATAAAGACATTCATTTGATGTAGCTATTCTAGTTCTGACACTTACATCAGGATTTCTAATAATTAAGTCAGGTCTATGTGCTTTAGTCCACTTCCTTGCAGATGGAAGATTTTCTCTAGAACTGGATGCTCCCCCATGATCCATGCTGTCTCCATCAACATTTTCTGATGCTCCCCCTGAACTTATGCACTTTGAGTTGGATCATTATTTAAGTTTCCAGAAATATCAGAACATGAGTTTCCAGAATTATCAGAACTTGGCCCATCAGAACTTGAAGAGCCTGTTGTAGGTTTTGATGCTTTTTGAGATGTGGTTGGATCTTCAGTATGCTCTCCCTGCACAGGTGCATTTTCCTTAGGTGTAGTCACCAAAGTTTCAATAACATCAGAGTTTAATCCATCAGAGTTTACAATATCAAGATTTACAGAATCAGAATTTAAAACTTCATTTTCGAATCTCAGCTGATCATGATCATTGAAATCTTCAAGTCCGGTAATCTTCTTATCATCAAAAGAGACATTGATAGATTCCATGACAACCCTTGTTCTTAAATTGTAGACTGTGAAGGCTTTTGTAGAAAGTGGATATCCAACAAAAATTCCTTCATCAGCTTTTAGATCAAATTTGGATAGCTGTTCGGGATGAGTCTTAAGAACAAAACACTTGCATCCAAATACATGAAAATACTTCAGATTTGGCTTCTTTTTTTCACCACATATGGTATTTTTCCATGCTTCTTAATGAGTGTTGCATTCTGAGTAAAACAAGCAGTCTGCACAGCTTCAGCCCAAAAGTAGGTTGGAAACTTTGCTTCATCAAGCATAGTTCGTGCAGCTTCAATAAGAGTTCTATTCTTTCTTTCAACAACTCCATTTTGTTGTGGAGTTCCAGGAGCATAAAATTCCTGCTTTATTCCATGGTCTTTGTAGAACTCTTCCATAATCAAATTCTTGAACTCAGTGTCATTATCCCTCCTTATGATCTACACATAATCTTTGACCAATTTATCCAGTTGCTTGACATGATCAATCAAGATAGATGTAGTTTCAATTTTTGTGTGCAAGAAATACACCCATGTATATCTGGTGAACTCATCCACTATGACCATAGCATATTCTTCTTTGCAATAGACATGACATTAACTGGACCAAATAGATCAACATGTAGTAGGTGATAAGGCTCAAGAATTGATGATTCAGTCTTGCTCTTGAATGAAGATTTTCTTTGTTTTGCCTTTTGACATGAATCACAAAAGCCATCAGGAGCAAATACTGATTTTGGCAGTCCTCTCACAAGATCTATCTTGACTAGTTCATTTATATTGTTAAAATTTAAATGAGAGAGTTTCTTATGCCAATCCCAACTTTCTTCAATTGATGCTCTGCTCAACAGACAGATTGCAGAACCATCAGTACTTGTTGAAAGCTTGGCTTCATAAATGTTACCATGCCTGTATCCTTTCAGAACAACTTTGCATGTAGATTTGCTTACAACTTCACAGTGTTCTTCAAAGAAATCTACATGATAACCTCTGTCACAAATTTGACTCACACTCAGCAGATTGTGTTTAAGTCCTGAGACCAGAGCTACTTTTTCAATGATGACATTCCCAAGATTGATATTGCCATATCCCAGAGTTTTTCCAATGTTGCCATCTCCATAAGAAACACCTGGGCCAGCCTTCTCCACAAAGTCTGGTAGCAGGGCTTTATTTCCAGTCATATGTCGTGAACATCCACTGTCCAGAACTAGGATGTTTTTCTTGTTGCCCTGCAATCACAAAGACCTCTAATGATTAGTTTTAAGGACCCAAACTTGCTTGGATCCTTTAGCCTTTTTGAGTTTGTTAACATTTACAGTGGATTTAGCATCAGAGTTTATGTTAACAGTTTTATTATCAGAATTTGTAATATCAGACTTTGCATCAGAACTTATACTAGAAGGAATAATGCTAACTTTCTTTATAGAAAGTTTTATTTGATAATAATCATAGTACAGACTATGATATTCCTTACAAGTATAAATGGAATGCCATAAACTACCATAATGAAAATAAGGATTTTGTGGCTTATATCTAATAGACTAACTCTTAACTCCTGATTTTGAAGGTAAGGAGTTTATATTCTTATTCTTCCTGCAAAAAGAAGCCAGATGGTTAGAATTTCCACGGTTCTGACATGTTTTTCTTGGAGCATTAGGAACAGGCTTATAATTGTTACTTTTGTTCACACCTTCCTTTCCATTCCTATTTTTCCTATGTGGCTTTACCTTGTTTACATTCTTAACATCTTTCAGCTTATGCTTAAGCTGCTTCTTAGTCATTAAGCCTATGTTAACTTCAGTTGGCTTATCCTGTTTAGGTTTGTCAGAAGTTACTTTCTCCTTAACTTCTGATTTATCAATATCAGACCTTGCAGTTACAAACTTAATAGGATTTACCTTTGGTTTTTGTTTAACAACTATAGGCTCAGTTTCTACAGTTCCCTTACTGTTCTTACCATCTCCATAACCTAAGCCCTCTTTCTAGTTTCCACTACTAAGAATATCCTGAGTTGCTTTACCAGAGTTAGTCCAAGTCTTGATAATCTCTCTTTCGTTTTCTAACTTAGTTTTTAGAGATTCATTCATTTTTAACACTTCATCCTTAACATAAAAGGCTCATCTCTATCTTTCTGAGTTTGATGGAACATGACTAACTCTTTTTCTAAATAATCATTCCTCTTTTTATAAGCAAGATTTTCAGAAGTTAATCTTTCACATGTTAAAGTTTGATCTTTATAACTAATGAACATGGTCTTAAGATATCTTCTCAACTCAGTAATATCATCAGTATGAAAGGCATAAGTAGTTTGAGGTACCTTTAAGTCAGCAGTATCAGAACTGCTATCAACATTTGCCATCAAGGCATAGTTTTCCTCATCCTCAGAATCTGAAGCATCTGACCAGCTTTTCTTCTTTGTGACAAGAGCCTTGCCTTTGTCACTTTTCCCTTTTCTGCAATCTGGAGATATGTGGCCTTTCTCACCACAGTTGTAGCATTTAACATTTGAGTAATCTCCTCTGTCAGATTTTCCTCCTTTGCCTTCATATTTTCTGAAACCTTTCTTATCAGAATTTGCACCTTTCCTGGAAAACTTCTTTCCTCTCCTGAATTTTCTATATGCAATCTTTGTGATCCCTTTCACCATAAGAGCACATAGCTTCATCATCTCTTCATCAGGGTGCATCTCAGGTATACTTTCAGTTTCTGAGTCATCATCACTATCAGAACTTGATGACTCAGAATCAGACTTTGTGATGAGAGCCTTTTCCTTGTCTTTCCTTGAGGCAGCTTCTTTGGGACTTTCCTCCTCAGCCACAAAGGCAACTGTCCTTGACTTTCTTCCATTCCTCTTGTTTTTTTGTTCCATCTCAAGTTCATGAGTCTTGAGCATCCCATAAATTTCATTAAGAGTTATTTCATCAAGATTATAGTTGTCTCTTATTATTGTGCCCTTCAAATCCCATCTTTCAGGAAGAGCTAACAGGAATTTAATATTTGAATCTTCAATATCATACTCTTTGTCAACTAGTGACAAATCATTCAAGAGTTTGACAAATCTATCATATAAGTCAGTTAATGACTCATCAGGCTTTGAGTCAAAGTGCTCATACTCTTGAGTGAGTATCGTCTTCATGTTCTTATTGATTGAATCAGTTCCCTGACACCTTGTTTCCAAAGCATCCCATATCTCTTTTACAGTCTTGCAGTTAATTACCCTGTTTGACATGACATTATCAATGACACTATGTAGCAAGTGTCTTACCTTTGCATCCTTTGTAATCGATGAGATATCTTCAGCAGTGTAATCACTTTTCTCCTTTGGTACAGACTTTGCTGGCTGACCTGCAACTTCCATAGAGAGTTTGGTTGACATATGTGGTCCTTCATAAATCCTGTCGAGATATTCTGGAGCTGTAGCCTCCAGAAACATAGCCATCTTCACTTTCCATATGGAATACTCAGAAGGTTTCAACATGGGAACTCTTATAGTCTCATATCGACTATGAGTTACGGTTTTTGGAGGTTCTTCAGTTTTGGTGGGCTTGGTTGGAGTTTCTCCTTCAGACATGATTGATTTTGGATCTTCAACTGTTTGTGTGTTAACAGAAGGCTCTGATACCATTTGTTAGGTCACACACATTAGAAGGGGGTTGAATACAGTATTTAGCACAATCAAATCGAATATAAGAACTCAAGTAACAGAAAACAGATTTTATTCAACGCAATAAACTCTGTTACAATATGGAACTGTCCTCTCTCAGTGATGAACAAATTATCACGAGAGCTGCTAGAGTTACAAAGAATAATAACTTCGATAATCGTAACACTTATAGTGTAAACTCTATGCCTGTATTTATATACTACACAGTTACAAGATAATCTTCTAATTGATATGGAATATAATTCTGCTTCCTAAAATATATCAACTAGTTATCTTTTCTTCCAAGTATTCTATTCTTCATAGAATTCCTTCTTCATGCACAATTCTTTCTATCTTAGTCTCGATCTTCTTTCCTTTTAATCAGCCGCATGCCTTATCTGAAAGTCATCTTAAGTCCTGATATTATCTCCTGATAAATATCTTCTGAACCTTAAGTTCTGATATCTTAAGTTCTGTCTTCAGTATAAGTGTTGATTTCCAGTTAAGTACTGATTTGTCCTGTTAGGTAAGATCTGAAAACTAAACACAAATCATATTACACATTACATTATCAAATATATCTAAGAAAAATGACTCAAAAACCTTCTTTTTACATCACTTAATTCGAACCAAACAAGCAAATAAACCACATTATTCTTAGAAATCTCACATGCATTCACTTTAGCATCAAATCAATCATTTTTATAGCCATAAACCATTCGGCTTTATTACAAAACACAAACAAAAGATCCAATGATCCTTTTAAACTCTTATCTTGTCAATTACAACCTATATCTTAACATGAAATTATTATTTCTTTCATATCTAACTCCAATTTATCATAGAAACACACAAGCAACACTTTAAGCATATAATCCATCTAAATTTCTATAAATCCAACTTATACCATTCGAATTTCTCAAAAGTCATCACATGCAACACAACAATTTGACATGCAAGTATAGAGATCATTTATACTCTTTAGTTTATACCAAAATTCATCCTTTAAAACCTTTTTCAAAGAAAATCGAAGCAAAATTAATCCCTCAAACCAAAACTCTTTATAAGCTTGAATCGAAATCAAAAACCCATTTTCTAAAAGTAAAAATTCGAAATAAAAACTCTTTTAATCAAAACCAAAGATTCTTTGATTCTTAAATCTTAAACACCTTAAGAAAATGACTACTCCTCTCCTTTTTACTCAAAAATTCGAACCAACTCTAGCACAAAACCAATCAAGTCACTTGCAACCAACTTAATGCTACCATTCATACTATCACACAATAAAAATCATCCTTCCCCTTAATTTTTATAAAAAAATTTGAAGCTAGCAAAGGTTCAAAACCAAAAGAAGCCTAAAACATTGACATGCAATAACTTTTAGGGACATGCATATGGATTCTTATGACATGCATACCATTTTAATCATCTAAACACCAAGATCACTTACTAATAAACCTTACATACAATCTTCTAAGCATAACACTTCATTTACCAACAACACTTCAAGAAATCATCAAATATCAGACATGCAATTAGTATCTTAGCAAAATCATACTATAGCAATTGGAAAATCACACTTTGAAAATCCACCGGCTCTCCTTGGATCATGGTCGGTGGTGGTCGAACTTAAGAGTGCCCATAACGGGTCTCCTCTTGAGTTTTAAACCACAAAATCACTTTAAACTTCTCTTATGATCATATATCAAGAAATCATATTTCCTTGAACACAATCTTGGAGATTAAATTATGAAATCTACATAAACACTTACATGCAAATGGTGTTTGAGTAGTATATCAAAAATAGAAACTATGGATGGTAAAATCTTTGAATTTGGATGAGTTTTTGTTGTTGCATACAAGAGAGAGAAGAGAGATGGGGAGAGAGCCGAGAGAGAGTGATCGAGAGAGAGAGAGAGAGAGAGAGAGAGAGAGAGAGAGAGAGAGAGAGAGAAGAGTGTTCACGGGAAAGGAGAGAAAGAATGGGGGAGATGAGCTAGTATTTGTAATAGGGGTCAAAGGTAGTTTAGTAATTTACTAATCCATTTTCTTTGTTTGATTTCCTTTCTCTTTTTACTCTAATAAAATAGAAATTGAATATTAAATATATCTCTCTCAGAAAGTTGAAAATTATTGCGAATGACAATTTTAAGACGTAGATCTCAAAATTAGCTTTCCAACCATTACTCATAATAAACTTTTGAGCGTACGGTTGATTTTATTTGATTTTTACAAGTTTATGCTAAAAATAGCATTTTAATACATAAAAATCCAACGATCATGAAATAAACCCGTCTATCATTTTTAGAAAGTCTCTAGGACTATTTCGAAGATAACAAAACAAATCTCATGCCTTTACCTTACTCAGATAATTTTATAAAAATGTGCAAAGGATAAATAAACCTTATTTATATCAAATAATCCCCTTAAATCCATAAAAATATTAACAGATCACGTAATCACGCATACAGACAAGCAAGTACATATACTCACACATCACAACTCATGTTTGATCATAATTTTTTTTTCCTTTTTAATATTATTCCTCTTTACGCATACCGGGTCACGTTCTGCCTGACGGCCCGACGCTCTGCGTTTCAATTATGCTTCACAATATCATTACCGACCGACACGTCACTAGAACGCAATACTTTACTTAAACATTCATTTCACATAATAACACATAATTCACATTTTAAATACTTTAATCCCTTTTTAAGACGGGTTCTGTTCTACTTGACGGCCCGACAACACAGCTTAACTCATAAGCTGACTCTTTAAATTGGAACGCTTCTATCTACGCTCCCAGATACTAATATACAATAAATACATTCAACACTTAATCTCATAATTTATAATCACATCACATAAATCATACTTTTATTTACTTAATTACGTCACAAAATTCTCAGTCGTCACAATCTACCCTCCTTAAAAGGATTATGTCCCCAGAATCTAGTCTAAGCAAATAGATAGGGATACTTTTCTTGCACTTCACTTTCTAATTCCCAAGTTGATTCTTCCACTATTGGATTTCTCCACAATACTCTAACTAGAGGTACAACTTCATTTCTAAGTGTCCTCTCCTTTCGGTCTAAGATTCAAACTGGTTGTTCCACATAAGACAAATCTGGTTGAATTTTCACTGGTTCCAATTCGATCACATGGCTCGCATCAGCATTATACTTCTTTAGAAGAGATACATGAAATACATTGTGAAGATGTTGCATTTGCGGAGGTAGCGCTAATTCATATGCCGCCTTCCCAACTCGTCGCAATACTTCGAATGGTCCAATATACCTAGGACTCAACTTCCCTTTTTTTCCGAATCTGGTTAAACCTTTCCAAGGAGATATCTTTAACAAGACTTTGTCTCCAGGTTCGAATTGCACATCTTTTCGTTCTCGATTTGCATACTTCGTTTGTCGATCTTGAGCAGCAATTAATCTTTTTCGAATCATTTCAACCTTTCCTTTCGTTTGTTACACTAGTTCGGGGCCAATTAATTTGCACTTACCAACTTCGTCCCGATACGTAGGGGATCTACATTTTCTTCCATACAACGCTTCATAAGGCGGCATGCCAATACTCGCGTGATAACTGTTGTTGTAGGAAAACTCAATTAACGGCAAATGATCGTCCCAATTTCCTTTGAAATCTATTGCACAAGTTTATAACATATCCTCAATTGTCTGTATTATCCTTTCACTTTGTCCATCAGTCTGCGGATGATATGATGTACTTATTTTCACCTTAGTTCCCAAATGATCATGAAATTGTCGCCAAAATCTTGAGTTAAACCTTGGATCTCTATCAGACACGATAGATACAGGAACTCCGTGACGTATCACAATCTCATCCAAATATAATTTGACCAATTTTTCCAACAAAAACTTTTCATTTATCGGCAAGAAATGTGTTGATTTCATCAATCGATCGATTACTACCCAAATTGCATCATGATTACACTTGATTTTAGGTAATCCTACCATGAAATCCATCGCGATATGCTCCCATTTCCATTCTAGTATATCTAGTGGTTGAAGCAATCCACTTGGTCTTTGATGTTCATCTTTTACCCTTTGACACGTATAACACTTACTTATCCATTCCGCAATTTCCTTTTTCATATTTGGCCACCAATAACTCTCTTTTAAATCCTTGTACATTTTCGTACTTCCAGGGTGAATTGAAAATCTCGAGTTATGCGCTACTTGCAAAATCTCGTGCTTTAGCTCCACAACATTAGGTATCCAAATATGTGAATTAACACGATATATTCCTATTTCATCCTTTTGAGCTTTGATTTATTCTCCTGACAACTTATCCTTTTCGTGATTCATTACTTGCTCTTGACAACATCGAACCTTTTCCAAAATTTCAAGTTGAAATGAAATCATATACATTGCTACACCTCCAAATTATAGAGTCTGCACTTCTATTTCCATCCTTTCGAAATCCTGATCAATTCCTCTGACGATGTTAACATATTCAATCTTTCCTTGTGACTTAGAGTGTCTACTACCACATTTGCCTTTCCAGGATGATAGTTTATCGCACAATCATAATCTTTGATCAATTCTAACCATCTTCTTTGTCTCATATTCAACTCCTTTTGAGTGAAAATATACTTTAAACTCTTATGATCTGTATAAATATCGCACTTTTCCCCGTATAAATAATCTCTCCAAATCTTAAGAGCAAACACAATTGCTGCCAATTCCAAATCATGTGTGGGATACTTTTGTTCGTGCGGCTTGAGTTGCCTTGACGCATATGCTATTACATTCCCGTGTTGCATTAACACACATCCAAGTCCTTTATACGAAGCATCACTGAATATCACAAATTCTCCTTTTTTATCAGGTAACACCAACACTAGGGCGGTTACCAACCTCTTCTTTAACTCTTGAAAGCTTTCCTCGCACTTTTCCAGCCACACAAACTTCTCGTTCTTCCTTGTCAACTTCGTTAATGGAACAGCAATCTTAGAGAAATCTTACACAAACCCCCTATAGTATCCGGCTAATCCAAGAAAAATTCGGATTTTCATAGGAGTCTTGGGTCTTTCCCAATTCATTACAGCTTCTATCTTGGCTGGGTCTACTTTGATTCCCTCTTTATTAACTACATGACCAAGAAATTGTACTTCCTTTAGCCAAAATTCACACTTCGAAAACTTGGCATACAATCTTTCTTTTCTCAGAATTTCTAAAGAAATCCTCAAATGCTCCTTATGATCTTCTTCCGTCTTGGAATATATCAATATGTCGTCAATAAACACAATAATGAACTTATCCAAATATTGCTTGAACACTCTTTTCATAAGATCCATAAATGCGGCTGGCACGTTCGTTAAACCAAATGCCATTACCAAAAACTCGCAGTGCCCATATCTCGTTCGAAACGTTGTCTTGGGTATATCTTCCGCTTTAATCTTTAATTGATGATACCCAGATCTTAAATCAATCTTGGAGAAACACAAAGCTCATTTACCTGATCAAACAAGTAATCGATTCGCGGTAGAGGGTACTTATTCTTAATCGTCAACTTATTTAATTCGTGATAATCAATGCATAACCTCATACTTACATCCTTTTTCTTTACAAACAAAACCGGTGCACCCCACGGGGATATACTCGGACGAATTACTCTTTTATCCAACAATTCTTGCAACTGCGCTGCCAATTCCTTCATCTCGACTGGCGCCATACGATATGGAGCTTTCGATACTGGTTCCGTTCCAGGAGCCAAATCAATCGTAAACTCGATCTCTCTATCTGAAGGTAGTCCAGGCAATTCATCAGGAAACACATCAGGAAAATCTCTTACTATTGGAATATCTTCAATCCTCACAGATTCTTTTTCCACGTCCTTAACATGAGCCAAATAAACTTCGCATCCTTATCGTAATAATCTCCTTGTCTGGATAGCCGTTAGAAATTCCTTCTCTTGTCTTTTCCCTTTGAATATCACTTCATCACCATCCTTGGTTCTTAACTTCACCTTTTTACTTTTACACTCTATTTGTGCCTTGTGGTTTGACAACCAATCCATTCCTAATATAACCTCGAATTCTCCTAACTTAAAAGGAATTAAGTTAGCAGAAAAGTGCCAACCTTCTATAACACAATCGGGACAAACCTTATTAACAATAACTTTCTCTTAATTTGCTACCTCTATAATCAAATTAGGTTCCAGAGGGTATGCAACACAATTTAGCTTATCAAGAATACTTTCAGAGATAAAAGATCTAGTAGCTCCAGAATCCATCAATACTTTTACTTCTACTGAGTTAATAACAAGCATACCAGCCACCACGTCCACATCTTGCACAACATCTTTCATTATCATATTAAAGGTCCTAGCTCTGGGTTGAGCTGACGGTGCGGGGAGAGGCGGCGGTCCAGCAATCCTAAGAACATTGGCCTTCTGAACAGGCTCCTTGAAGTTTCTGGCCATATGGCCCACCTTTCCACATTTGAAATAGACCAAGTCAGGATTCTTTGCTCCATTTGGACACTCTGATGAGTAATGCCCTTTCTGGTTACACTTGAAACAGGTCATGTCCAACTTATTACACCTTCTCGGGTGTCTCTTTCCACAAACCTTGCATTCTTGAATCTGAGGTCTGTTATCCTTTCCCGGTTGTCCTGCTTTCTGGAAACGGTTCTTCTGGGCTCCGTTACCGGGTTTAAACTTCTGAAATTTTTGGTTCTGACCTCCACCATTCTTACCAAATTTCCCTCTAAACTTTAAACTTCCTTGTTCTTGCTCCGAGCTTTCAAACTTCCTTTTCCTTCCTTCATTTTCTCTCTTCACAACTTCACGCTCTCCTTCTACTATCATTTCCTTCTGCACCAAGGCGGCATAATTCTTGATCTCCAACAATGCCACTTGACTTCTAATCCATGGCTTAAGTCCCTGTTGGAACCTCTTAGCCTTCTTTGCCTCCGTATTTACATACTCATGTACAAATCTAGACAGCTCCGAAAATTTCACTTCATACTCTGCTACCGACATATCTTCTTGTCGAAGGTCCAGAAATTTCATCACCAAATGATCCTGCATATAACTTGGCAAATATTTCTCCAGAAACATTTCAGTAAACTTCTCCCATGTTAAGTCCTTTCCTTCCAGCAACGCCTTTAAAGATTCCCACCAGAAACTCGCTTCATCTTTAAGGTAATAACTCGCATACTGGGATTTCTTCTCATCCTTAACTTCTGCTAACTCAAATGCTTTTTCAATTTCTCTTAACCACGACTGTGCTTTAATCGTATCTGGTAAACCTAAGAATTTTGGGGGATGAACAGATTGAAAGTGTTTGAAGTTTCCAACTTTAGGGGCCACGGGTTGTTGCAAAAGCTGAGCAGGTCTGCTCATCATGGTGGTTTCTGGATTCACTTCTAGGTCTTGGGTTCGAATTTCTTCTTCTTGGTGTTCTGGTGAGTTGGCCATTTCTTACAAACCTGATTGAGCAATTATTTAGCAATACGATAGCATGGCATATATATCAACATTTATTACGAAATCTCTTTTTTTTGCGGGGTTTAAGCTTTACCCAATTTTGCACATGCAATCCCATTACTACATAATTCTCATATCAGTGTTGCTTTCTCATGGCACAGGGTATGATATTACGGGATTTTAAACATGGTTGTATGAAATTATGGTATTAGAACAACTTATATAGATTTTTAGGGTGCACAATAGGAAACAAGATGTATAATGGATTCATCACACCAAGGGTACATAAATAAAAGTCTGGTTATCACAAGTTCAGGAATAAGGTACAATAATATAACAGGGTTAACAGAGGAAAAACTGGAAAATATCCCCTATATACCCCTAACTTCTAACAACTACTACAAAGTTCTGAAATACAATACAACAAATAAAATAGGGATCTCGGCATCTGACCAAGTATCCCAAAGCCTACCAGCGCTGAGAAACAACAACTACGGGCTCAACCAAAAGTCCCGCCTAAAACCTATTCATCCAGAATCTCTCTCAACATAACCAACATCCAGCGAATGATCTTATGCAGCCTTCGAGCCTCAGCGTCAGCATTACTAGTGGATGGTCCCTCATTCAATCTCCCCCGGGCAACCTACTCCACCAACTGAATCCTAGCTCTCCACTCCTCCATCACTACTGAAGTCCTATGCCTAGAGTCTCGAATCAACCTATCCACCAAAGCTCCCAACTCAGGAATACGGGAGTAAACAAAGTCTCGATCCTGGGCTAACTTGCCACCAACACTGACAGGCACAATCTTAGGTATCTCAGATTCTGGCTTAGGGGCAGGGGTCTCTCAATCTGGCCTCAGGGGTTAAATCTGCATAGGGATCTCACTACTCTCAGAAGGATCCTCCTCTGGATCTGAACTAACATACACAGGCTCCTCTGAAGAGGGTGGAATGGGGTCCACTAGGTTCCAGTCAAACTAATCTCTGAATCAGAATCACTACCACTATTGGGATCCTGAGAGAAAACACAAAACAGCAACCAAGAAACAACGTTAGGGTTAAATAAAGCTTCTTTCTAACTCACACCCTAACTCTAGTCACCACTTTAGCTAATACACACTTTTCCTTAGAATATACCTAATAGTCTAACTCAACTCTATATGAGTCGAACTCTCTCGTGATATAAATATTTACCCAAAATACCATTTTTTAATCCCAACTTGTCTCAGGAACTAGATCCTGTAGCTCTGATACCAAACTTGTGATGTCGTCAATCTCGGGGTTAGGAAATGAGGACCCACACACCTTTAATCAACTAATTAAATAAGCATAAACCCTGATTAGCTATTAATAGGATCAAACAGGATAAAGTATGAGACAAGATTATGACTACCAAACATAAAATATAACTTACAACCCAAAATAAAACCAAATACACATTATCGATCCCGGCTTGGAACCGACAGATAACCCATTATATCTTACAACATTCTCTGGCTAAGCACTTACTCACTCACAAACTGTACTACCTGCTCTGGCAACCGGAAGCCCTCAACACGATAGGGACCACCAGGTACGCTCTTACGAGCAGTGCGCCTAAGCCTGGCCATCTTCTTGCTTAACTGCCATGGTTAAATTAAAACAAAACATATGAGTATAAAACTCAGCAAGTAACTAAACAGTAGTTCCACAATATAAAATCCACAATATACTTTACTGATCTCAGGGCATTCTACTTTATCAGTTCTAGGTGGCAGATTTCTATCTTTTAGGCTATGAAAGGGGTTATGAACAAAAATTTCGGGCTTTCAAGGAACAAGGCTCAAGGCAGGGTGAAAACCGACATTCATCACAAATCATTAACAGAATCACAAATGATCTTTCGAATGGAAAGTGACAATCTTTTCATTATAAGGAATCAATTATATGATCAACAGAATCAAAATCAAGGTTACAAGCTGTAAGCTTCATAATATCACAATCAACTCTTTTCAAAGCAATATAAACCTTTATAAAATTTCAAAGAATCAATTACTGAATAGGAAATTTCAATTCCTTTTTAAATCATTATAGAACTGTAACAACCCAAATCCGGGGTCAAGATGTGGTGTCCTGAAACAATCTTTACATAAAATAAAATAATAAACAAAAAACCCCTTGAATTCGGATCGTTTACAGGTTATGGTATGAAACAAGAAACTAACCTTCTACAACTCACAACAACTAAAATACAAGCGTAAATACCTTTGTACTAATTCTCTTGTCATATTCTTCTAACATCTTCAACCTCTCGCAGCGGAGATTTCTCTAACTTCTGTTGTCTATCAACGCTATTCACTTTTATCCTTATCTGTTTCTGGCAGAAATAAGAATTTACAAAGCAAGAGTGAGCCAAAAATGCCCCGCAAGTATATAATTTGAGTTTCACGCATTAATACCAAAGGAAAAACTTTCGGAGAAAATCTAAAAACAATTTTAAATAATTCTATTTATTTGAGTGAGTTGAGCGAATAAATGTTGGCTGTCCCCAACCTTTAACTATAAATCCAAAAATGATAAGCAATTCCCCGATTCATCTCCTGAATCAGGGCTTTGTCCGGTTTTGGAATCATAAAATCTTTCGAGAGAGAATGCCGTTAATTGCGATCAACAACAAATTAGACTGGACACTAGTTCATACTCATACCCTGCTGATCAGTCAGAATACAGTGTAGATCTATACCCAACCGTATAGATCCATTCAGGTACCTAGGCATCCTCGCCCAAAGGTCCGGTCCATTCCCGGCCCATAGGATCCAGCTCATCACTATTCCTCACAATAACCATCCAGCCCGTAGAGTGTTTTGATGTCAAATCATTTTGAATTCAAAACATCCCAATTAAGGGTTCGCAACTAACCCGAAAGGATGGGTATTTGCTCAAGAGAGCAATCGAATTATAGGAACATGAATAAAAGGATCATGCATAATCAGAGTAATTACGGCAAAATATAAAACAGTTAATTATTCTGAACTTAGAATAGGAATGAATAAATAATTACAGGATTTTAAAAGATAGTTCAGGAATACTTGCCTCAATAAGCTTTAATCGCTATTACTAGTTGACTTTGGTTCGACTTGAACGTTCGGCCTTATCGTCAAACTATTATCCCATTCTGGATACGATCCGAACACTCAGGCCCTTCGATTGGAACTTCCTTAATCTCAACATCTAATCGCTAGATCACTCCTAGTCCAACGTCAAATCCCGGGTCTTCCGACTAGGACCTACAGGGTTAAAATACCCTAATTCAGATAATCGCTTCGCTTAACATCACATCACTATCATATTCTGCATGTACGATTTCATAATCCAACTTATATTTATATGTATTATTTAAATACACATATCAATTATGGTTCACATCTTTGAAACTTGGTTCGGTGTTTAATTTCGGAAAGTACATACACTCGTCATTTTGGAAAATAGGGTGATCAATTATTCATAAAATATTTTTATCACGACACGTAATTTGGGTTCATATAATGTAATTATATTACCTCGTTCGATGTCTCCGATAATTACAGGGTACGTCCCCGTATTTTTCGGAATTAATTTCCCAAAAATTGGGCAGCGTCTCCTTTGTTTATCGGCCTACCCGTCGAACATCCCGACGTCAAATCAATCACAATCAACAACAATATCCAATCCAACTTACAATCCCAAACACCAGTGCAACTTCAATTATTTATTATTATCCGTACTTTTATATTTTTTATTGTATTTTTTGTTTCACAATTAATTTTTACCGAACTAATTTTATTTAATTAATAAATGTAGGTCTCAGATAAAAATCATCATCGCCCACCGTCGGCTCGCCGAGGCTCATCGTCGACGACGGTAAAATTTGTCGGTGTCCGATAAAATCGGGTTTCAATACGAATTCCACCGATTAATTATTATAATCCTGCACGAATTTACTTAAATCATGAAACATTAATCAATTAATTCCTACAGAATTAAAATTATAAAATTTAATCAATTCGAACAACACTGTATCAAGCAATATCATCGAAGCCAAACAGGACTCAGGCAGGGTCACCGGAAAATTCACCGGTGGCCGGGAAAATTGCAACAACAGCAGCCGTAAACACGCACACACACACGGGATTCACACACGCACACACACGACTCACACACACAAAAACGCACACACACGAACACTGTAAACACATACACACATATAGATATAGGTGTATACATGCAAGAATCGGAGCTACCAGCCCCAAAGAGGCGGCAACTCACCTGAAAGGCAAGGCGGCGGCCTGAAACCAGCCGGAATAAACCACCGCGGCGGAACAAAGCAACGGGGCAGAGGAACCATCAGAGAAAGAGAAGAAAAGAAATAAGAAAGAAAAGAGAAAAGAGAGTTAGGAGAGAGAGATGACAGAGAGAAAATAGAGAGAGAGTCCGGAGAGATTTGAGAGAATGAGAGAGAGAGCGTGAGAATTGAAAGAGAGACGACTGAAATGGGGGTGGGGAAAACGGGGGTTAGGGATTTTATTCTATATATTTTTCTTTCTTTCTTTGTTTTCTTATTTTATTTTCGTTATATCCCGTTTCGAACACCAATCGCGAATTTATCATTACATATCATGTGCAGAGATTTATCGGAAATATAAAATAATTCTAAAATAATTCTAAATATATCTTAAAATATTCAAATATTTATAATTAATAAAATAACATTTTGAAAAAATCGCACATTAGACCTGTATTTTACAGTTTAACAATTACACGTGCGATTTAATAAAATCCAGAATATTTCCGAAATAATTTTAAAATTCTCGAAATATTTCAAACTTAATAAAATAAAATTTTCATAATTTTTGAAGCATTCTGAAATTAAATATTGATTTTACAATTAAATGAAATGAGAAAATCATTTAACGATAATTATTGTAACACCCCCAGATCTGGGGTCGGGGATCCGGGTCGTCACGGTCTTTCTTTCCACAATATCACTTCACTTAATTAATAAATAACCTTATGCTGTGACCCCACATTAACACACACCACAACCCTTTATAGTCTCAGAGATGAAATTGAAATAAGTACAAGTCTTTGAATCCACAATTTAAAAGTTATTACAACCCAAAATGATTACTTAATAAGTTTACAATTAATTGCCATTATCTGCCACAAGTTATAATTATACATAATTGATTCTCAAAAGTAGATGGTCTGATCTACAATGGATCTACCTCTGCAGCTATAGCAGCTACAACATCAACGGGAAGACGCGGGACGCTTCCCACGCGCTTGCACTGGGTCTGCTTGAGTCTGGCCATCCTTCCTAACTGTTGTTGTGTGATGAAGAAATAAAGCAAGAGTGAGCCTTACAGCTCGCAAGATAATATATAGTGTAATCAATAATGCAAGTATCTGATAGATAACTTACTGAAAACCTTTATCAAAAGTAAGATAATTACTTACTGGATATAAGCTTTAAGGAAGATAAAGTTACCAAATACTTCACTATACTTATATCATTTATAAGGCTACTTGAACTACCCCTGTTCAAAGTATTATAGGTTTAAAAAAAAAGTCATCCCATAGATGAGACCACAAGTTAAGACTTGAATAGATTCAATCTTTGAAATATTATTGAATGAAATAAAGTTACGAGATACTTTATTTAGTCCCGATATATATCCACATATATATCTCTTAAACATTTCCTGGAACCTCTGTTATGTAAAGTATGAACAGAGTTGGTAACATCCAATGAATTTTGGAAAGGAAAAGAATTTTGGCATAAACCCGATATCTTGCTGATCAGGCAAAGATACCAATAAGTAACCTTTCCTACTAGTAGATGGATGAATCCCCCACCGGTCATCACCCTGGCCACATAAGGACCTTGTGCTGGACCGCCACCCGGCCTCTTACGCGTTGATGGACTGCCACCCAGCCACTTACACTTTGATAGACCGTACCCCGGCCTGTCGCTTATGCCGACTCAATTAGATGGGCTTACTTCCCGAACGTTGGGTAAGTAATCAATTCATTTGTTTTCTCAAAACAGCAACCACGTTGCGAATGTAAAATGCACTACAGAGCTGGATCCCCCAGGTTTTGAGTGAGTATTTAAATCCCCTTTGAAAGGAAGATCTTAAATATAAAAAAAATGAGTTTTGGGGTTCACTCTAACTTTAAAAATTATTTTGAAGACTTGAAAACATTTTTAAGAATGTTTGGAGTACTGCTGATTTATTAAAATAAATCAGTCCCGATATATTAGAAAATATCTGAATATTATTATTTAAATAATATTCTCAAAAAGATAATCCTTATAAAAATAATCGAAGTAGAAGTTTTAAAACTTATACTTGAAATGGATATTAAATAACCAAAGATATACTTATATGAAAGTACTATCTTTATTTGAATAATCGAAAATAAGTTTGATTATCGAAACATTATTCTTTAATAAAATAAAGAATATTATTAAATAATAAGCGGAGTCATAATACCTCGAATGAATACTATAAATAATATTCATTAAATAAAATAAATGGAGTCATACATCCTCCAATGAATATCCAATTAATAATTATTAAATATAATAAACAGAGTCATAAGTCCTCGAATGAATATTCAAATAATATTCATTAAATAAAATAAAGTTATCGAATAAACCTTATTCGATTAATAGTTTGGAAAACTATAACCATATATATATAAATATCTATATATATAAAATCTACTCGGATCCTCGACTCCCGGTTTTAGAAAATATTTTCACCTTTGGGTCCCTATACTAAGGGTATTTGCAAATTACCGCTATTCTCTAGCATAGGTATTATCAACTGAACCAATAGATATATATGGCAAGAATACGAAACAGGCATGCATATGTACCATATCACATGCTACAATATATCGCAAGAATTTGCTAATAACAAATATGCATTTATCGCAAGATCATGCATATACACATATACATCATGTCAACAGTTATAACGGGTAGAAAACTTGCCTGAGCGACTGGGGGTGATAAAAGGCTCGGGACGAGTCTGGTAACCTATAAACAACAAGTAAGTTGGAATTAAACCAAAGTCACTTGTAAATCTATACTTTAACTAACTTAGACTTTAACGCTTGTTTTGCGCTTACTGATTCTCTTAAGTCACTCGAGTACCCTCGGCTCCACCATTTTTAATAATTTAACCATTACGAGTTTCAAGGCGATTCTTTCGCGGGTGTCTTACCAACTGCCTAACACACTTTCCATAATTGTTTCATACATTAATTAACCCTTTTTGGTCTTTAACCTATGTTTCAAAGTAAGGCGAGGGGAAAAGTTTCGTTCGCGAAACGCCGTTACTTGAAACGGTCGTTTCTCCTAAACCGTATATCGGAATTAAACGAACTACATATCAAAACGAAGATCGTAACATGAGCTATCTAAACATGGCAATGGTCATAATCTAGCAGGGAGTTCTCGGGTCCAAATGTTATGAACAAAAGTAGTCGAAGTAAATCGGACATTACGACGGCTATGTTTACGCGATTTCCCAAATTTAAACCATTCAAAAACCATCACAATTCAACCTCAACCCATTCATATAACCAAAGTCCATCCTTATCACATCATAACAGCCCCAATAAATTCAATATTAACATTTATACTTATGCCTAAGCTTGAATTTAACTATACTTAAGTTCTTTTAACCAAAACAACAAGATTCACCTTTCCATTTCACTACCACTCCAACCCAAACTCTAAACCACAAGCATTAAGCTACTATATCACCATAATAATCAAAATCATCTTATTATACAAAGGAATCTATGGTTTGGAGATGATATACCTTCGTTGAAGTGGTGGGAGTAGCTAGGAAGCCTTAAGAAGCCTTGAGAAGTCTTAGGGATGCTTGGATCTTAAAGGAAAACAAGAAAAAATCAAGTTAAAAACTTTGAAATCACTATTCATTGTCTTCTTCATTGATTTCTTGAAGAAGATTGAGAAAGAATTGAAGGCTTAAACTCATAATATAGCCATAACTATGCATAAGGATGACTAGGGAATTATCTTACCAATTTAGGAAGCCTTGATCTTGAGTTTTGAAATTTGTTTCTCTTGGAAATGGCAAAAGCCGAGAGCAAGCCTTGGTGATGAAGAATAAAAGTTTGTTTTGATGAGAAATGATTTGTTTGTCTTGGTTGATTGAATTAGATTTGTTTTATTTTAGGTTAATTACCAATTTAACCTTGGTTTTGTGTGGTTAACAATCCACCACATTTCCTTCCTTCTTATGTCATGCTTATGTCATGCTATGATGTCATCTTCCCCTCCTTGTCCTCTTCTCATTGGTTGGGTGACATCATCCTCTCTAATCCCTTTGATTAACTTCCTTAATTGTTTGCCTAATGACCGCTGATCTGTTATACGGTTCGCTTAACTTTCGTTTTCGTTTATCGTTTGAGGGATCATACCCGGGATCTTATTACTTAGGTTCTCTTAACCTTTCTCAATATATTATATTCCTTTTATGATCCTCTCTTATAATCCTTTAATTTAAATCCTTTTTATCCTATTACCTTATACTCAATTCTTTCCGTATCTAGTGGATTTCCGGGAAAAATCAAAGTGTTCGGAATTGGATTCTGGCGATCTTTACATACACTTATATACCATATAGAGTACTAATAAAATCTCAGAATATCCATAACAGAACCCTACATAGTGTGGCATGAAAAGTTTTCTCATTTAGCAAAAACACTATTCATAAGGGTTACAAAAAGTTGAAAATTTTGGGGGTTATTACAGTCTCCCCTCCTTAAAAGGATTCCGTCCCGGAATCAAATAGAAAACAAATGGAGGTACTTTTCTAGCATCGCACTCTCTAGTTCCCAAGTTGATTCTTCCATATTATGATTCTGCCATAGCACTCTGACTAGCTTGATTACTTTGTTCTGAAGCACCTGCTCCTTCTTATCGATAATCCTTACTGGCTTCTCCACGTAAGTCAGATCTGGTTGCATATCCACCTGCCCGTACTCCACTATGTGTCTGGCATCCCGATGATACTTCCTTAGCATTGACACATGGAACACATTATGAACTTGTTGCAAGTTAGGGGGTAAGGCTAGCTCGTAAGCTAACTTTCCAATCCGTCTTAATATCTCAAAAGGTCCAATGTATCTTGGGCTTAGTTTTCCTTTCTTTCCGAACCTCATTAATCCCTTCCAAGGGGATTCCTTTAGCAGTACTAAGTCCCCGACTTCATATTCCTTGTCCTTTCGGGATATTTCTTCTGTCTGTCTTGGGCTACTACAAGCCGTCCTCTGATAAGATCCACTATGTCTTTGGTCCTTTGGACCACTTCGGGTCCGAGCATCTTCCGCTCTCCTACTTCATCCCAGTATAAGGGAGATCGACACCTTCTTCCGTACAGGGCCTCATAAGGCGGCATTCCGATGCTAGCATGAAAGCTATTGTTATAAGAAAACTCGATCAACGGCAAGTGATCATCCCAACTTCCTTTAAGGTCTATTGCACAGACTCTCAACATATCCTCTAGTGTCTGGATGGTCCTTTCACTCTGCCCATCCGTCTGGGGATGGTACGCGGTACTCATATTTAACTTGGTCCCCGCACATTCCTGAAAGCTCTTCCAAAATCTGGAGTTGAACCTTGGGTCTCGGTCTGAGACAATGGACGCTGGGACTCCATGTCGCGTCACTATTTCCTTAAGGTAAATGTCCACCAGTCTATCGACTGTGTATCTCTCATTGATAGGAATGAAATGGGCTGACTTTGTCAGTCGGTCTATAATTACCCATATGGCGTCATGATTGGCTTTCGTCCTTGGCAAGCCTACAACAAAATCCATCGCTATCTGTTCCCATTTCCACTCGGGAATCTCCAGGGGTCGTAAAAGTCCACTGGGTCTCTGGTGCTCTGCCTTTACTCTTTGGCAAGTCAAACATTTGTTTACCCATTTTGCTACGTCCCTCTTCATGTTGGGCCACCAGTAATATTCCTTCAAATCCCTATACATCTTGGTACTTCCCGGGTGAATGGAATACCTTGAACTATGGCTTTCATCCAAAATCTCATCTTTAAGTTCTTGAACATTCGGAACCCAAATCCGGTAGGAGTACCTCATTATCCCTTTATCATCTTTCTCAGTATGGATCTCCTCTCCAGTCATTGACTTTCTGCCTTCATTCATTATTTTATCTTGGCACAATCTGATCTTTTCCAATAACTCTGGCTGCATTGAGATCTCAAAAAGCTTTTCAATTCTGGTTCCGGTTACCTTTACTTCTATTTCCATTCTCTCAAAATCCCTTATCAATTCTTCTGAAGTCGTTATCATTCTGAGTCTTTCCTTTCTACTAAGGGCGTCAGCCACCACATTGGCTTTCCCCGAATGATAGAGAATCTCACAATCATAGTCCTTGATTAGTTCTAACCATCTCCTCTGGCGCATGTTGAGCTCTTTCTGCGTAAATATGTACTTGAGGCTCTTATGGTCTGTGAAAATCTCGCACTTCTCTCCATACAAGTAGTGCCTCCAAATTTTTAAGGCAAATACTATTGCCGCGAGCTCAAGGTCATGAGTAGGATATCTAATCTCGTATTCCTTCAGTTGTCTCGATGCATACGCAATCACTTTACCGTGCTGCATAAGCACACACCCTAATCCTTTGTGCGACACGTCACTATATATCACAAAATCTCCTTTTCCGTCCGGCAATGCCAACACCGGGGCCGTTACCAACCTTTTCTTTAATTCTTGAAAACTGTTCTCACATTTCTCCGTCCATTCAAACTTCTCTGTCTTACGAGTAAGTCGTGTCAAAGGGGCTGCGATCTTTGCAAAGTCCTGCACAAACCTACGATAGTAGTCGGCCAATCCTATGAAACTCCTTACCTCTGTGGGTGTGGTTGGCCTTTCCCAATTTGAGACCGCCTCTATCTTGGAGGGGTCGACCAATACTCCTTCTTTATTGATCACATGTCCTAAAAACTGTACTTCATTCCGCCAGAATTCACACTTCGAGAATTTGGCATACAACTGCTCCTCTCTGAGTATTCCTAGAGCTATCCTCAAATGCTCTGCATGTTTTGCCTCAGTCCTTGAGTAGATCAAAATATCATCGATAAAAACTATCACACACTTGTCCAAGTACTTCTTAAATACTCTATTCATTAAATCCATGAAAGCCGCTGGGGTGTTGGTTAATCCAAAGGACATTACCAAAAACTCATAATGCCCATACCTGGTACGGAATGCTGTCTTGGAAATATCTTCGGGTTTAATCTTTAGTTGGTGATATCCAGTTCTCATGTCAATCTTGGAAAAATAAACAGCATCCTTTAGCTGGTCGAACAGATCGTCTATTCTAGGTAATGGGTACCTGTTCTTTATGGTTAGCTTGTTCAACACTCGATAGTCTATGCACAGCCTCATGCTCCCATCTTTCTTCTTAACAAATAAAACTGGTGCTCCCCACGGAGACACACTGGGTCTTATCATACCCTTATCCAAGAGTTCCTGCAATTGGATAGCTAATTCCTTCATTTCTAATGGGGCTAATCGGTAAGGTGCTTTTGAAACTGGCGCCGTCCCTGGGGCCAACTCAATAGCAAATTCAATCACTCTATCGGGTGGTAATCCCGGAAGGTCTTGTGGGAATACGTCTTCAAATTCGTTTACCGGAATATCTTATAAGTTGGGCACCTCCTTCTGCGTGTCCACCACATAGGCTAGGTAGGCCTCATTTCCTTTTCGTAGCATCCTTCTGGCATGGGCCATAGTCAAAAATTTCTGCGTCTGCCTCTTTCCTCTAAATATAACTTCTTTCTTCCCTGGGATATTTAGCTTAACTTTCTTCCCTTTACAGTCTATCTGAGCATCATTGCTAGATAGCCAGTCCATTCCCAAAATTACATCAAACTCCCCTAATTTAAAAGGAATTAGATCAACACTAAAAGATTGCTCCCCTATGCCTATCTCACAGGCGGGGTGAATCTGGTTAACAGGAATAATTTCATGATTGGCTATTTCTACTTGTAAGGGTTCTATCAAGGGTTCAGCTTTAAGTCTTAATTTACGCGCAAAGTCCCTTGATATAAAAGATTTAGTTGCTCCTGAATCAAATAAAACGTTTGCACTGACTGAATTTAGAGAAAGGGTACCTGCTATCACATCTGAATCTTTCATAGCATCCTGGACTGTCATGTTGAAAGTTCTTGCAGTAGGTGGCTTATTGGAAGCAGCCCTGCTTGCTCCCGAAGCTGCTGGTTTGTTCATTGGGCATTCCCTCTTCCAATGACCCGGGCGTCCACACTGATGACAAGTGGTGGTTGGGCGGGTAATGGGGGTTGGCGAAGTGCACTTGTCCGAATAGTGACCCTCTCGACCACACTTGAAGCAGATTACCGGCTTTCCTTTACACTCCCCAGAATGCATCCTTCCACAAGTGTTACAGGCTAGCAATGGGGGTCGAGACTGGTTGGAATAGGACATTCTTGACTTCTGGCCACTCTGGCTCACATTCACGCTCATGGGCCGCTTAAACCCAGTGTTCCTTCCCGGTAGGGACACTGCTCCTCGATTAAATCTAGTTGGGAAGCTCCTTCCTGCGGAACCTCCACCCATGCTCATACTTTTCCTCTTTATTCCCTTCTTCTCCCTTTTCTTCTGCATCTGTTCACTTCCGGCTTCTACAATCGTTGCCTTTTGCACCAGAGTGGCATAATCCGTAAGCTCAAGGATTGTCACCCTATTCTGAATCCACGGTTTCAGTCCCTGCTGAAACCTCCTAACTTTCTTTTCCTCGGTGCTCACAAACTCCGGCACAAACCTTGATAACTCAGTAAATTTCGCTTCGTACTCTGCTACAGACAAGTTATTCTGCTTTAGCTCTAAGAACTTGAGCTCCATCTGGTTTTCCATAAACCTCGGGAAATACTTTCCTAGAAACAACTGACTGAATCTCTCCCAGGTTATAATAGCATCTGTCTCCATGTTTTTTTTAGCCTCCCACCAGTAGTTAGCCTCTCCTTTCAGAAGGTAGGTAGCAAATACAGTCTTCTGTGCCTCATCAGTACTCAGAATCTCAAAGGATTTCTCCATTTCCTTTAACCATGCCCTTGCCTCAACTGGGTCGGCTGATCCGTGGAACTCAGGGGGCTTAAGGGACTTAAAAGCCCTGAAAGAGTTTGCCACAGCATTGTTATTTCCTTGAGGGGGTGGGTTGGGTTGACGTTCCAAGTTCTGCCTTAGGAGTTGCATGAACTGGCCCATGGGATCCATGCCTGGGTTTGGTACTGGTTGTTCAACCTCAGTTCCTCCTTCTTCAGCCTCTATCTCAAATCCCTCAACATCATATGTTTCCTCTTCCTCTTCATACAGGGAGTCATCCTGTTCCACATAATCCTCGTCTTCCTCTTCACTGTCTTCCTGGTTTCTATTGTCCTGATTATGGCTTCCCTGGTCCTCAGATCCAGGGTTCGCCTTAGTTCCAATCTTTCTTGGCGGCATGATACTGATAATAAAAAAAATTATTGGGAAATTCAACATTAGGTCACAATCATATACAACATTGTGCCTTGCACAGCTCTATAATGGGGAGAACGTATATCGCAATTCTATTATTTTATGACAGTTCTAATACGAAGTGCAGTAATAATAATGATAAAAACAGTGACCTCGTCACTAAGGAACTGAACCGAAAGGAAACAAATATATACATAATGCGAGAAATACATAGTTTGATCTGGTCAAAAGTACAACAGTGCTACAGCCATCTGTCCCAAAAGTGATACACAAGAGTCTATCTGTCTAGTCAGAAAAAGGGATGCTATATACAAGTCAACTATCCCGGAAAATTGGCTCTTACTAAGGCCTCGGCTAACTAGACAACTAGACTATCCCATCATCGGTCCTGAATCACACACCGGAGCGGGTCAGCTCCCATACCCTTTCCATCGCACGACGGAAGATATAGTCGGCCTGCCGCCTGGATATCCTACCATGCCTGTCCCCCTGGAGAGATCTGAGTCTCGCTCAGGACGTGAGCTCTATCCCCGTCAGCTCCCTCCTCAAGGATCGGGGTATAGCAGCCCTAGTCTCATAAGGTCGGGTACGCCTACCCGCCCTCTCCGCATCCAACTCCCTCCTGGCCTCATCCAGTCGGGCCTCAGCAACAGCCAATCGGGTCCTTAGTACATCCTGAACATAGCTGTGGGCTAACGAAGACTGCCTGTGGGCAGGGTCAAGAGGTGGTGAATCCGGAGCCGCTGGGGGTGCCTCCTCAGCCTGCCTAGGCTCGGAAGTATGGGTCTCTGAGCTGTCATCATAAGGGATCCAAGATAGTAGCGGAGGGGTAGGAGCTCTGACCACCGGAAGTGTGGGTAAAGGGGTACCAGCAAACACTACCATAGGTCCGACACGCTCCTCAGCTACTGGGACCTCATCCGGGTCCTCCTCCTCTGGAATAGCAATGACCTCTGTCTCTGACTCCTCTGAGGGGTCCTCCTCATCTGAAATAGCAATGACCTCCGTCTCTGACACCTCTGAGGGGTCCTCCTCATCCTCCTCCATCTCAGGCTCCTCCTGATCCTCAACATCTAGCAGTGCCTTATCATGCTCACGCTCGAACATCTCAGGGTCCTCTATCTCAGGCGCCTACACATTAAACGAGCTAAGTTACTATCATGATACTTATAAGGGTTCCCGTAAGGGTTTTAACTGTCAGCACTACTTTAAGTAGTCGGACCATGAACTTGGCAAGAGTTCTTATTATCTTTGTGAGTTTGTTATTATATCGTCGCATCATCTCTGAGGTTTATAACGCTTAGCTCTGATACCATTTCTGTAACACCCCCAGATCCGGGGTCGGGGATCCGGGTCGTCACGGTCTTTCTTTCCACAATATCACTTCACTTAATTAATAAATAACCTTATGCTGTGACCCCACACTAACACACACCACAACCCGTTATAGTCTCAGAAATGAAATTGAAATAAGTACAAGTCTTTGAATCCACAATTTAAAAGTTATTACAACCCAAAATGATTACTTAATAAGTTTACAATTAATTGCCATTATCTGCCACAAGTTATAATTATACATAATTGATTCTCAAAAGTAGATGGTCTGATTTACAATAGATCTACCTCTGCAGCTATAGCAGCTACAACATCAACGGGAAGACGCGGGACGCTTCCCACGCGCTTGCGCTGGGTCTGCTTGAGTCTGGCCATCCTTCCTAACTGTTGTTGTGTGATGAAGAAATAAAGCAAGAGTGAGCCTTACAGCTCGCAAGATAATATATAGTGTAATCAATAATGCAAGTATCTAATAGATAACTTACTGAAAACCTTTATCAAAAGTAAGATAATTACTTACTGGATATAAGCTTAAAGGAAGGTGAAGTTACCAAATACTTCACTATACTTATATCATTTATAAGGCTACTTGAACTACCCCTGTTCAAAGTATTATAGGTTTAAAAAAAAAGTCATCCCATAGATGAGACCACAAGTTAAGACTTGAATAGATTCAATCTTTGAAATATTATTGAATGAAATCAAGTTACGAGATACTTTATTTAGTCCCGATATATATCCACATATATATCTCTTAAAAATTTCCTGGAACCTCTGTTATGTAAAGTATGAACAGAGTTGGTAACATCCAATGAATTTTGGAAAGGAAAAGATTTTGGCATAAACTCGATATCTTGCTGATCAGGCAAAGATACCAATAAGTAACCTTTTCTACTAGTAGATGGATGAATCCCCCACCGGTCATCACCCTGGCCACATAAGGACCTTGTGCTGGACTGCCACCCGGCCTCTTACGTGTTGATGGACAGCCACCCAGCCACTTACACTATGATAGACCGTACCCCGGCCTGTCGCTTATGCCGACTCAATTAGATGGGCTTACTTCCCGAACGTTGGGTAAGTAATCAATACATTTGTTTTCTCAAAACAGCAACCACGTTGTGAATGTAAAATGCACCACAGAGCTGGATCCCCCAGGTTTTGAGCGAGTATTTAAATCCCCTTTGAAAGGAAGATCTTAAATATAAAAAAAATGAGTTTTGGGGTCCACTCTAACTTTAAAAATCATTTTGAAGACTCGAAAACATTTTTAAGAATGTTTGGAGTACTGCTGATTTATTAAAATAAATCAGTCCCGATATATTAGAAAATATCTGAATATTATTATTTAAATAATATTCTCATAAAGATAATCCTTATAAAAATAATCGAAGTAGAAGTTTTAAAACTTATACTTGAAATGGATATTAAATAACCAAAGATATACTTATATGAAAGTACTATCTTTATTTGAATAATCGAAAATAAGTTTGATTATCGAAACATTATTCTTTAATAAAATAAAGAATATTATTAAATAATAAGCGGAGTCATAATACCTCGAATGAATACTATAAATAATATTCATTAAATAAAATAAACGGAGTCATACATCCTCCAATGAATATCCAATTAATAATCATTAAATATAATAAACAGAGTCATAAGTCCTCGAATGAATATTCAAATAATATTCATTAAATAAAATAAAGTTATCGAATAAACCTTATTCGATTAATAGTTTGGAAAACTATAACCATATATATAAATATCTATATATATAAAATCTACTCGGGATCCTCGACTCCCGGTTTTAGAAAATGTTTTCACCTTTGGGTCCCTATACTAAGGGTATATGCAAATTACCGCTATTCTCTAGTATAGGTATTATCAACTGAACCAACAGATATATATGGCAAGAATACGAAACAGGCATGCATATGTACCATATCACATGCTACAATATATCGCAAGAATTTGTTAATAACAAATATGCATTTATCGCAAGATCATGCATATACACATATACATCACAACAACAGTTATAACGGGTAGAAAACTTGTCTGAGCGACTGGGGGTGATAAAAGGCTCGGACCGAGTCTGGTAACCTATAAACAACAAGTAAGTTGGAATTAAACCAAAGTCACTTGTAAATCTATACTTTAACTAACTTAGACTCTAACGCTTGTTTTGCGCTTACTGATTCTCTTAAGTCACTCGAGTACCCTCGGCTCCACCATTCTTAATAATTTAACCATTACGAGTTTCAAGGAGATTCTTTCGCGGGTGTCTTACCAACTGCCTAACACACTTACCATAATTGTTTCATACATTAATTAACCCTTTTTGGTCTTTAACCTATGTTTCAAAGTAAGGCGAGGGGAAAAGTTTCGTTCGCGAAACGCCGTTACTTGAAACGGTCGTTTCTCCTAAACCGTATATCGGAATTAAACGAACTACATATCAAAACGAAGCTCGTAACATGAGCTATCTAAACATGGCAATGGTCATAATCTAGCAGGGAGTTTTCGGGTCCAAATGTTATGAACAAAAGCAGTCTAAGTAAATCGGACATTACGACGACTATGTTTACGCGATTTCCCAAATTTAAACCATTCAAAAACCATCACAATTCAACCTCAACCCATTCATATAACCAAAGTCCATCCTTATCACATCATAACAGCCCCAATCAATTCAATATTAACATTTATACTTATGCCTAAGCTTGAATTTAACTATACTTAAGTTCTTTTAACCAAAACAACAAGATTCACCTTTCCATTTCACTACCACTCCAACCCAAACTCTAAACCACAAGCATTAAGCTACTATATCACCATAATAATCAAAATCATCTTATTATACAAAGGAATCTAGGGTTTGGAGATGATATACCTTCCTTGAAGTGGTGGGAGTAGCTAAGAAGCCTTAAGAAGCCTTGAGAAGTCTTAGGGATGCTTGGATCTTAAAGGAAAACAAGAAAAAATCAAGTTAAAAACTTTGAAATCACTATTCATTGTCTTCTTCATTGATTTCTTGAAGAAGATTGAGAAAGAATTGAAGGCTTAAACTCATAATATAGCCATAACTATGCATAAGGATGACTAGGGAATTATCTTACCAATTTAGGAAGCCTTGATCTTGAGTTTTAAAATTTGTTTCTCTTGGAAATGGCAAAAGCCGAGAGCAAGCCTTGGTGATGAAGAATAAAAGTTTGTTTTGATGAGAAATGATTTGTTTGGCTTGGTTGATTGAATTATATTTGTTTTATTTTAGGTTAATTACCAATTTAACCTTGGTTTTGTGTGGTTAACAATCCACCACATTTCCTTCCTTCTTATGTCATGCTTATGTCATGCTATGATGTCATCTTCCCCTCCTTGTCCTCTTCTCATTGGTTGGGTGACATCATCCTCTCTAATCCCTTTGATTAACTTCCTTAATTGTTTGCCTAATGACCGCTGATCTGTTATACGGTTCGCTTAACTTTCGTTTTCATTTATCGTTTGAGGGATCATACCCGGGATCTTATTACTTAGGTTCCCTTAACCTTTCTCAATATATTATATTCCTTTTATGATCCTCTCTTATAATCCTTTAATTTAAATCATTTTTATCCTATTTCCTTATACTCAATTCTTTCCGTATCTAGTGGATTTCCGGGAGAAATAAAAGTGTTCGGAATTGGATTCTGGCGATTTTTACATACACTTATATACCATATAGAGTACTAATAAAATCTCAGAATATCCATAACAGAACCCCTACATAGTGTGCGATGAAAAGTTTTCTCATTTAGCAAAAACACTATTCACAAGGGTTACAAAAAGTTGAAAATTTTGGGGGTTATTACAATTATTCAATAAAATATTGATTTCTAAATTTTATAAATTCCTAAAAATAATAGATAAAATTATAGGACAACCAAAATAATTTTAGAAACAATTTTAGCATTTACAAAAATAAATATTCAATAAAATCACTTTTAAAAATGAATTAAGTTCATACAGCTCAATAATTAATTACAAAATTAATCTCCGCATCCAATAAATCACAAACAATTAATAATACAGCAACACATAGCTGACGGAACCATCACATATTTTATTCATTTAATAATTCGATAATTATATTTATATATCGGATCTGAAAATAGGTTACTTAGCCGCTATGTAACTAAAAAGACGATACGATTTTAATACCAAATTTGGATAATTATCAAAACAGAGCTTCTTATAAAATACTTATAAGAAAATAAGGTAATAATGTCTCGCCTTTTGAGAATATGAATTTTTATCGATATATAAAATTATTAGTGTATCGAAAATTTCACGCCGGGACTCGTACAAGTCAAACCGTACCCCGGATTGGAAAAGTCAAAACACGAAAAGAGTTCAGAATTATCAGATTAAGTTAGGAAGGAGTTTTCGGAAGAGTTTCGGGTTGTAAAAACGCAAAAACGGTTGAAGTTGGACGATTTCAAATTCCAAAAAGTAATTTTATAATCACGTAAAATAATCATTATTGATTCTATAAATCCTTATAAAATCACATAACACTCCAAAAATTACCAGAAAAATACCAAAACTATCTATATTTTATTCTGGATAATTAAAGATTAAAATATCCTAATTTTATCATAAATAAACACCCAAATATTAATATCAATCATCAAATAATTCACCAAAATTCACATAAAAATCATATAATAATTATTTATTGATAAAAATAATTACATAATATTTCCCAGACGTTACATCCTTCCCCCCTTAAAAGGATTATGTCCTCGGAATTATGCTAAGGAACAGACCGAGCTATTTTTCGAGTATCTTACTTAAAATTTCTCGGAACTTATCACCTTAATCACATTTCAACGGTCCTCTACCGTCATCAAATTTATCAGTTGCTCATGCAACCCCTAACTCAATCTTTACTTCATACATTTGGAGCTAAATTATTCTTCATAGTCATATACAAATGAATGTCTTATGAACTCGTTATACCTGTGACAACAAGACCAACTCATTCGCAATCGTTTTATCTATCTCATTGTCTCAAGGGACTAACTTAATTAATACTAATTTGCTTTTCTCTCTAACTCTAATAATTTGTGTTCATGAATTTCCTATTTCCACTGACTATTCTACTTTACGTTTCAGGCCTCTTTCTATTCGATTAGCCTGACCCATGATCATTTTCAATCGTATTCGAGAATCTTTAATCGGTCTCTTGCATTTTCTATCCATATGCGCTCAGTATACTGAGCTTATGGCGTCTGATGCCTCAAAATATTCTAAATCTATTCAAAAACTAAAATTTAAAGGAAAATCTCGGCAATCACGTTTAACTCACCACTTTGTAGTATATCTCAATTTCTTTTCCATCACCATCAAGTATATTCATCAAGAAAGAATCTTTTACTATCTGAAGGAAAATACATTAGTTTGGAACAGAATGAATCAGAACTTCATTCAAACCCGAACTCTTAGTACTAGTACTCATTTTGTTGTCATAACAAATTAGAAATTAATATGAACTTTGATGTTCACCACATTTTATACTGAAGTCAACATCAATCATCTATATTAATACCATATTTGATATCTAACAACAAAGTAAGTATCAGTATAATCCAGAAGCCAGATCAATACCTGTTCTTCAATTTCTAACTTTCCCAATTCTTTTAACCATTTCCCAACAATCTTAATGGTATTCACTCTTATCTTTCTATTTAAAACATCTGTCCCTAAATGGACCTTTCTTGGTTGGTAGTTAACCAAGCAATCATAGCTCATAATCAATTATAACCAAAATTCATACCTTTGAAGTTGAGAATGCAGTTGCTATTTTTCAATTCTTTGCAGGCATATCATCAGACGTTCAACTTGGTCTTCCTTAGTCCTTGAATTAGTGAGGATGTTATCAATAAATACAATTACACTATCCAAATACTCCTAGTACATTATATTCATTCAATCTTCAGACTTACAATTTCTGATAATCGCTGTGTACCTTCATACTTCCATTCTTCTTTTCCCTATGATCACTTTTGTGCACAGCGCAAAACACTCTTAATTTCATTATTCTTTCATTCCACATTTCTGAAGTTTTCCTACACTCATTATTTCATCCCTATTGAGTCATACGATACAGGGCTTTTGACACCAGCTTGACTCTATGCAGTAACCGACGAGAAATTCTTAACTCATTCCCCGAGGTAACCTTAGTAAATCATTTGTTCGAACCTCCGGGACTTCACTTTAATTTTTAAAGAATTCCGACATGAGATTCATTGTAACGTTCTTCTCTAACAGTTCGCCATTAATATCTTCGTTTAATCTTTCATATTTACACGCATTTTTGGAATGAATTCCTATCTTTAATTATCGGCATTTCACCTCATTCTCTTAACAGTTCTGGCACAACCAACGTTCCCAACTTGCATCTTTCCTAAATTATTTTATAAAATTTCTTTATCATCCTTTTGATTCCACTTCTTTTCTTCATTATTTCTTCATTCTCATTATTCATTATCTCTTTTAAACATAACTAATTTCTTTTTCTTAGTAATATTAATATGTTTATTATTGGATAGATCATTTCTGGAGTTCACACTGGAATGAAGACTTTTATTTATAATATTTAAATTTTTACTAACAAAATTATTAAAATTCATCGATTGCGATTTTCTTAACCTTGCTTAAATCATCATTGATCGCATCTTTGGCTTTCCCAAGAACCAATATCGTAATCATTTGGATTATTGACGAGAACGATAATATACTTCTTTCTCCTTAAATGTAGGGTAATTTCTGAAAATTTGGGCAGCGCTTCCCCTATATCATCGACTACCAGTCGGACTCAAGCCGACACCATCAATCAATCAAAGCATCCACATGCATAACCATCCACTTTTATCAACCAAATTCATCCATTCACCGTAGCTCAAACTTTAACATTTTAATCAGCACACATGTACTATTAACTGGCATAGCATCTATCTTTTGAATTAAACTAAGGTCTTGAACCAACAAGGATTAATATACTTTTCTCAGTTCTTTCATAATATTTACAAAATGTCATTAATGAATTTATCCCGTTGTTTTTCAAGGATTTTATTTCGCGATTCTTTTAACTTATTTCTTGTCATTACCAGTAGTGTACAGTTACTTTTAAGAATTATGCCGCATCCTTCAACCAGTCACAACAATCATCTATCTTGGATGATACACATTCACTTTCATTAACTAATATATTTATCTGTTAATAACCACACATGGTTTTCATTATTATCATCGTAATCTGATGGAAACTTAATCGTTATATCATTATTTCTTAAAAGATTTCACAATCGAGTCACCATTGTTTCATCTTCACTTATATTTCCGTATCAAACTTTCGTCACTGGCTTGGCTATGGTGCTAAATTTATCATAACTTATTTACTCAGATTAGAGAACCTCACAATTTCTTGAAGAACACGTTCGAAATTTGGTTGCAATTAAGATTTCTTCTATCTGGGATCTTCACGACAAATATCTTTCCGCGATGAAGGGATGCTTCACGTATTAACCGCCTATCTAAATCATTGTTCAGAATTCCCTTAATCTTTGATTATCGTTCTGACACTCGTTCGCTTTGTCTGATGCATACCACCTGACTTCCTTATTTTATAACTAATTTATTCGTTACGATTCACTAACGATTTATTTCTTGTCGAAATCTTCTGATTTGAAGTGCATCGCGTTAACGTAATCTACCATACTGATGAGATCCTCATAACACAAACAACTGTCAGATTTTATGTCTTTGCCACGACCGCGTTGTCGGTGTGTCCATTCTTCCTTGCTCGCAAATGTCCATCATTTATCGGCTTGCAATCATATCCTCTCTCGACACGTAATTCTACTTGTCGCATGGGACTATTCTATTTCTTTTGTAATCATCAGAAAATAGACTCGATGCAAGAGGAGAGTTTGTGAATATGATTTTGATCGAAAAACGGAATAAGGAATAACAATGCAACAAACGATTGGAAGAATTTGTAAATCAGAAAATTAAAGGAAGAAAAATGAGTGAAGAATGAGACAACCATATTCGTACTAAAGATGGCCAGTCTTTCATACTATATGGCATATAGCACATGATTAGGTGGTGTCCCACCTGACTCTTCGTCATTTCGACAAAGCGTCATACCACAACACTGTTGGTCTCAATCAGGAATCAATAATTTGAGAAGAGAAACAATTCAAAAGGAATACAATAAATTTTCTTTCATTTTCGCCTCATATGATTATCAAGAAAAGAAGCTCATATGTATTCAAGAATCAAGAAGAACATATGCTATCGTATTAGAGGAAAGAATGTCAATGTTGATTGTCGTCCATGCTTCATTTACGTATGCCCTCCATAAGTATTCGAATGGAAGATTCACAGCTTCGGTCACATTATGACTTCGGAATATCGTCTGAAATTACCTCCATGATAATTGTTTTAATGATTTGATTATAATCACGTTCTCACGAAATTTATAATTACAGCTTCCGAGTTCATCCATGCCGTGTAAATAAACCATCGATCACACAATGCCCCAATTTCGTTGATAGAAACACGATTCTTCTCCAATCATCTGGAAGATTCTTTCCTCTCTTTTTTCAATTACCCTCTAACCGCTCGAATCACGAATTTCGTTAAATTTTTAACAATTTCTATGAATTGGGTAAATAATATTTTAACATATTGATTCAATCATTATTATTATTATTAAACAAAGTTTACTTTCATCTTTCACGAAAAAAAATTCTTCCTGTTGGTGGGTCTACTTGGTCCTTCGAACTAACAATACTGAGTCTATATCCATCCTTCTTTTCAGGTCATTTTCTGTTTATAATAACAGAACATAAATAGTAATTCGACAACCAAATTGTAAAACTCATTTCATGCAAAAACTCCTCTGAAAGTTGATTAAGAAAATCTTTTCCAAAATCTCATTTTAAAGTTTTGGAAATCAAATATTTGGTCGTCATTACTATATAAGTTACTTGCTATTTTTATGATTTACCAATGAAATGTCTAATTAAAAGAATGCCCATATAAGGGTCTCTCTACTTTGGTACTTCTTCAACTTTTCCTTGGATTCTGCTCGCATTTATTGGTCGACGAAACTTCATTTACCGTCGTATATTATTTTATTCGCAATTCTACTGCAACGATGACATTTAGTGCCATTTTTGATATTCTCGTCGCCGTCCTTGACGTTGTACCTGCAACCACCCATGCAATTGACGTTCCTTCTATAGGTAAGGTCGCACCTTCTTGCAAGTCTTATCTACACCTAGTAAGGTAGACATCATTCTTCGTGCGGCTCCTGATAAGTAATAAGAATCTTCTCACAATGGGGGTGCCTTCGAAACGTGCAACGTTGGTTCTTTATTAGCTTCCATCAACTGGTTGCCTCCGACGTGTGACTCGTCCTAATACCTAATTCTAAGTTAAATCATAGCTTCTCCTACACAAATTCTCACAAGAATCGATCGCATTTTCTTAAAAACCACATGAAAAGTAGGGTATCATACCCAGTCTCCGTTGATCCGTCGATTCCTCATTATTGTAGGATCAATATACTTATAACGTTGCGATATTTTCCTTACACTTCCCTCAACAATCCTGGTTTACCAATTCCATATCGGACCCGCTAACCCTAATTCGCACTCAACTCAACTTAACATGAGCATGTCTAGGGTCTTTTATATCCTGTACGACCTATCATCCCTATCTTACTCGCACTTACTCTTATTTCACTAACCAATAACCTGCAGCTCTGATACCAACTTGTAACAACCGAAATTCGGGGTCAAGATTTGGTGTCCCGAAACAATCTTTACATAAAATAAAATAATAAACAATTAACCCCTTGAATCCGGATCGTTTACAGGTTATGGTATAAAACAAGAAACTAACCTTCTACAACTCACAACAACTAAAATACAAGCGTAAATACCTCTGTACTAATTCTCTTGTCATATTCTTCTAACATCTTCAACCTCTCGCCACGGAGATTTTTCTAACTTCTGTTGTCTATCAACGCTATTCACTTTTATCCTTATCTGTTTCTGGCAGAAATAAGAATTTACAAAGCAAGAGTGAGCCAAAAATGCCCAGCAAGTATATAATTTGAGTTTCATGCATTAATACCAAAGGAAAAACTTTCGGACAAAATCTAAAAACAATTTTAAACAATTCTATTTATTTGAGTGAGTTGAGCGAATAAATGTTGGTTATCCCCAACCTTTAACTATAAATCCAAAAATGACAAGCGATTCCCCGATTCATCTCCTAAATCAGGGTTTTGTCCGGTTTTGGAATCATAAAATCTTTCGAGAGAGAATGCCGTTAATGGAGATCAACAACAAATTAGACTGGACACTAGTTAACACTCATACCCTGCTGATCAGTCAGGATACAGTGTAGACATATACCCAACCGTATAGATCCATTCAGGTACCTAGGCATCCTCGCCCAAGGGCCCGGTCCATTCCCGGCCCATAGGATCCAGCTCATCACTGGTCCTCACAATAACCATCCAGCCCGTAGAGTGTTTTGAATTCAAAATAGGGTTCGCAAATAACCCGAAAGAATGGGTATTTGCTCAAGAGAACAATCGAATTATAGGAACATGAATAAAAGGATCATGCATAATCAGAGTAATTACGGCAAAATATAAAACAGTTAACTATTCTGAACTTAGAATGGGAATAAATAAATAATTGCAGGATTTTAAAAGAAAGTTCAGGAATACTTGCCTCAATAAGCTTTAATCGCTATTACTAGTTGACTTTGGTTCGACTTGAACGTTCGGCCTTATCGTCAAACTATTATCCCATTCTGGATACGATCCCAACACTCAGGCCCTTCGATTGGAACTTCGTTAATCTCAACATCTAATCGCTAGATCAATCCTAGTCGAACGTCAAATCCCGGATCTTCCGACTAGGACCTACAGGGTTAAAATACCCTAATTCAGATAATCGCTTCGCTTAACATCACATCACTATCATATTCTACCCGTACAATTTCAAAATCCAACTTATATTTATATGTATTATTTAAATACACATAACAATTATGGTTCACATCTTTGAAACTTGGTTCGGTGTTTGTTTTCGGAAAGTACATACACTCGTCGTTTTGGAAAATAGGGTGATCAATTATTCATAAAATATTTTTGTCACGACACATAATTCGGGTTCGTATAATGTAATTATATTTCCTCGTTCGATGTCTCTGATAATTACAGGGTACGTCCCCGTATTTTTCGAAATTAATTTTTTGAAAATCGGGCAGCGTCTCCTTTGTTTATCGGCCTACCCGTCGAACATCCCGACGTCAAATCAATCACAATCAACAATAACATCCAATCCAACTTACAATCCCAAACACCAGTGCAACTTCAATTATTTATTATTATTATCCGTACTTTTATATTTTTGTTTGTATTTTTTGTTTCGCAATTAATTTTTACCGAACCAATTTTATTTAATTAATAAATGTAGGTTTCAGATAAAAATCATCATCATCCACCGTCGGCTCGCCGAGGCTCATCGCCAACGGCAGTAAAATTTGTCGGTGCCCGATAAAATCGGGTTTTCATATGAATTCCACTGATTAATTATTATAATCCCGCAGGAATTTACTTAAATCACAAAACATTAATCAATTAATTCCTGCAGAATTAAAATTATAAAATTTAATCAATTTGAACAACACTGTATCAAGTAACATCATCGAAGCCAAACAGGACTCAGGCAGGGTCGGCGGAAAATTCATTGGTGGCTGGGAAAATTATAACAACAGTAGTCGTAAACACGCATACACACACAGGATTCACACACGCACACACATGACTCACGCACACAAAAATGCACACACACGAACACTGTAAACACATACACACATATAGATATAGGTGTATACATGCAAGAATCGGAGCTATGAAATTGTTTAGAATTATCAGAAAATACCCCGGGACTCGTACAGGTCAAACCGTACCCCGGATCGGAAAAGTCAAAACACGGAAAGTGTTCAGAATTATCAGATTAGGTCAGGAAGGAGTTTTCGGAAGAGTTTCGGGTTGTAAAAATGCAAAAACGGTTGAAGTAATACGATTTTGGATTCTAAAAAGTAATTTTATAATCACGTAAAATAATCATTATTGATTCTATAAATCCTTATAAAATCACATAACACTCCAAAAATTACCAGAAAATACCAAAACTATCTATATTTTATTCTGGATAATTAAAGATTAAAATATCCTAATTTTATCAGAAATAAACACCCAAATATTAATATCAATCATCAAATAATTCACCAAATTCACATAAAAATCATATAATAATTATTTATTGATAAAAATAATTACATAATATTTCCCGGACGTTACAGGAACCCTTGATTGGACCACTTTATCCTTCATTTCATAATAATAATTGTTAGGTCACACACACTCAAATCGAACTTAAAGAACTTGAGTAACAGAAAACAAACTTTATTGAAACAATAAACTCTGTTATAATATAGAACTGTTACCTCTCAGTGATGAACAAATATCATGAGAGCTGCTAGGGTTATATAGAATAATAACTTCGATAATGATAACACTTATAGTGTAAACCCTATGCCTGTGTTTATATACTACACAGTTACAAGATAATCGCTAATTGATATGGAATATAATTCTGCTTCCTAAAATATATCAATCAGATATCTTCTATTCCAAGTATTCCATTCTTCACGGAATTCCTTCTTCATGCATAACTCTTCTTATGTTTTATCTCTATCTTCTTTCCTTTAATCAGCTACTGTCCTTATCTGATTTTCCTTCAGCACTTAAGTTCTGATATCTATCTTCTGATGATTATCTCCTGATAATATAAGTATTGATATCCTTAAGTCCTGACTTCCAGTATAAGTACTGATCTATCATGTTCACACAAGATCTGAAAGCTAAACATAAGACATATTAGCCATGACATTATCAAATATATCTAACAATCTCCCCCAACTTGTAAATTAACAAAATATACAAGTTAAACAGATATTTGATGAAGTCAAAAACATTAAGTACAAATGCATGAGAAATAGACTAGATAACTACAACTTACAGCCCTTAAAGTTTTACCACTTTCAACTTCTGATAACAACTTCAATCTGTATAAATATCAGAATTTAAGCAGTTGTAGATCTTCGACTTGGCTTCATTAACTTCTGATCTCTCTGATGTCAGGAGTTGTTCTGAGATAGTTCTTCAACAAACATTTCTCAGCATATCTTAGTTCATCAATCATTCTCCTTTTAACACCTTTAAGCTCTGCAGTATCTTCACCAGTTTGAAAGATTACAGCTCTGAGATCATTAATCTTTGCTTTCCTTAACTCCTGGTCTAGTCTTATGACATAAGCTTTGTCAGATTCAAGATTGAATTCAAGTCCCTTAATACCAAGATACGTTCTGATCTGTGCAGTATTAGGCTTCATATCAACAATATCCCCATTGTGATCTCTGTACTTTGGAACATATCTGCTGTCAGACTTAACAGAATAAAGCCTTTTCTGTCTCTGAATCTGTTCTTTTAAGTAGTTTGCAGCAGTCTCTGTTATTCTGTCATCCACTTGAAGTAAGAAAAGTACATGCTCCAATTCTTCAAAATACTTCAAAGGAATGGCATTTTGTCTTATATGATAAACCCTACCATCTGTCATGAAATACAACATGATGTATTCTTTCAAGTAGGTATGGTAAACCATCTATACAGATTCTAGTTGATTCAATCTCTCAGGAGTTGCTCCAATACCTGGTTCACTTAAGGAAGTTGGATCATCGGTAGTGTTGTGTACTCTTCTTTCATCAGCACTTCCCAATCCAGTTTTATCTCTAGCTTCCTTTCCAGTAACTACTCTTGCTTCAAAACCACTTGGAGTAGTCTTCAAAGATTGAGTCTGTTTTGCTTTAGTGAATCCTGGTAGGAGTGTTTTAGATCTATTTTCTGATATCAAGTTAACTTGAGCACTGTCAGAGGTTACTTGCTTCTTCTGAATATCAGAACTTACAATTTCTTGACTCTGAACAACTTGAGCCATGTCAGAGGTTGTTTTAAGAACTTTTCTTGAAGTCAGAGCAAGATCATCTTTTCCATCAGTAATTTCTTCTTCCTCAGGAGGTACATAAGGCTTGATAGGTTCACCAACCTTTTCTTTACCCTTGGATCTTGGATCTATCTGTGGTTGTGATCTAGTCAAAGTTTCTTCAGTATGTATCCTTTCTTTGATCACAATGCCTTTAGGTTTTGGAAGTAACTTTTTACCAGAAGCTTCAGATTTAGATGTGACTTTCTCTGATTTAAGTCTGGCTTCTTCTTCCTTTAAACTTTCCAAGTCCATCCCTGGATTTTCTTGAAGAAATAACTGTCTTGACATTTCCTCATCAAGATCTAGAAGTTCATCAGAACTTATCCTTTTATCAGCAGCAGAACTTATTCTTTTCCCAGTATCAGAACTTGTTCTGTGACTAGCTTGTCTTGATGTAAACCTTCTACCTTGACTATGACCACTACCCATTCCAGAGTTTCCTTGGTCATCTTTTCCATCATCCTTTCCTTGTAGTGTCTTGTTGGTTTTGCATTTGGACTTAATTACCTTCTCCCCCTTTTTGGCATCAGCAGGTAATAAAAGAGAGATAAGTAGTTCCACTGAGGTCTGGATTTCAGTAAGTTGCGATTGCTGAGAAGCTTGATTTGTCAGAATTTGATCAATCTGAGCTTGTTGCTTCTCTTGAGTTTTCTCAATATAAGCAACCCTGTCAATGGTAGGTTGGAAGAACTTTTTCTTATCAATTTTCCAAACTTGTTCCTGTTTGATAAAGTTCTCCTGAATCTTGTGTAGCTCTGCATGAGTATTGGAATGAAGACCTTGTAGATGTTTAGTACTCAATGCAGTGACTCTAAGCTGAGTTTTAAAATCATCAGAATGTAACATTTCATCAGCTTTAGTCAAGTGCTCAGCAAGATGTAAAGCATTTGGAACACATGAAACTGAGTTCCATTCCTTAGTCCACTCCTGACCTGCAGGAGTTTCACTCCAAGGTACTGGTGCATCCCTGATAATAAACTCCTTTACCAGTTCAGACTTAGGAAGAGTCAGTGGAGGAGTATGTCCTGAAGGACCTGCTTCATCAGCATCTACATTTGTAGCAGCCTCACCAGTATCTCCAATATTTGCAGCATCAGAACTTAGAGAATCAGTATCTTCTGATAAGACAACAGTGTGAGTAGCAATGGAGGCTTCAGCATCCTCTAATTGCTGATCTGATACTAAGTTCTGATCAACAGCCATATCCTGATGCTCACCTAAAATCTGATCATCAGCATCTTGATGCAGAGAAGGTGTTAGTGATAACTCAGGAGTTTGAACAGCATCAGTAACAGGTGTTGTGGAAGGATTATTTGCTGTTGGAGCTTCTAAGAAAAGTATTTCAGGCACAACCAGGTTCTGAATATCAATTTCAGCACTTGTGCCTGGATCAACAAGAGACACAGAAGGTGAATTACCCTTGTCAGATATAGGTTCCTGAGATGGAGTTGATGGAGAAGAAGTGACTGGAGCAAATTCCTTGTCTTGTGAGATCAGAGATTCCTGATCCCCTTCCTTAGCTGCTTCCTCCTCATCATCTGAAACTGGCCTTTGTGCCCTCTGTTTCTTGTACTTCCTTGTTGATTTGGATTCCTTGGGAGTTTCAGGAACCGTCATACGTCTAAGCCTCTTGAGAAGCCTAGAACCCCCAATTGCAGAATCCTTCTGAGAAGTTGCCTTCTCAGCTTCATCTACCACAGGTTCTGAAGAAGGAATCTGATCCTCAGAATCTGATTCATCTCTCAAAGTAATTCTCCTCCTCTTTTGAGGTGTTTGAGGAACAAACTTTGTTCTCTTTGGCTTAGAGGATGTAGGCTTCACAGTAGGTGCTGAAGGAGAAGGTTGAGCAGTCTGTGAAGTGGAGAGATAGGATTTGAGATAAGTTCTGAGGGTAGGTTGAGTAGAATGAGAGGTAGGTACTGAGGTTGATGGATTTTGGTTATGGTGAGTTGGTTGAACATTTGAGTAAACAGATTTGTAAGTAGCAGGATCAGCATTTACCAGAATCTGTTTCACAGACTGAGGAATCTGTAATTGTCTCACCATTGATTTCTTTGTGTCAGCATTTATCAGGTCGTTAAAGTACCTTTTTGCAACCTTAAAAGGTGGGGTTTGAGTGCTGACTAACTGAGGTTCATCAGTACAATAAGTGTAAATAAGTTGACAGAATCTAGCAAAATAAACAACATCTCGATCCTCTGTCATCCTATCCCCAATAAAACCAATTAAAGCAGTTACAAAATCAAAATGAGTTTGATTGATAATTGCATACCCGATGTGCTGACTCATAATGGGAATAGCATCAAAATTTGAACACTTGTTGCCAAAAGCCTTGGTGATGCAATCGAAGAAGAAACTCCATTCTCTTCTGATATTAGCCCGTTTCAACTGTCCAAGTTTCGACAGACTCTTTTCATATCCCAAATCAGTCATTAACCCCCGAAGTTCTGATTCCTCTGGGATAGAGAAGGTACAATCTTCTGGAAGATGTAATGCTCTTCGTACTGTACCAGGAGTGACTACATAGGATGAATCACCCACTTGAAAGATAATACTGGGAGTGCCTCGTTTACCACCATCATCAAAAACTCCAGTCCTCCAGAACCGCAGAACTTGTTGACTTGAAAATAATCCAGGCTGAGTTAAGGCGTACCCAACCTCACTATGTGCAAGAAGATCTTGCACAAAGTGCAATTCAGATGGAGCTTCAGCATGATCAAGAATTGCAGAATAGTTGTTTGGAACAAACTTTGCTCCATCAATGATTAAATCCTTTGGTGCCATGTGAAAAAATATTGAGATTCAAGTATGCCTGTTAGATGTTTGAGATAATATCTGTATGAAAAACCAACGTGAGAAAGAATGAGAAAGAGAGTAAAAGTAAGAAGAGAGATAAAGTATAAAGAAAAGAAAAGATTAAAGAAATCTTCTCTCTGTTGTTCTTATACTCTGAAAAAAAAATGTTACCATTGGACACCTGTCAGACATGCAGTAATAACGGATAGTTACTGGGCTCGAGAAAACAGGAATGATTACTTACCCAGTTGCCTTGTTTCAAGGAAAAACCGTTCCATTTATTAAGAGACACAGTTTTAATTCAAAATTTAAACCGTTAGCACTGATTGAATTATTTTTCACTGCAACATTAATATTCTGAAAATGAATCATGTTAAAAATGACCGAGATAATTTCGATGATTAAGTGCTGACAGAGAATCAGAACTTAAATGAAGACAAAATTTAAATGGTCATCAGAGTATCAAGCAGGATTTAATCAACACAAGATAAAATAACTCAGAGACAAAATCTTGAAGTAAAAACAGTTTTCATTAATATATCAAGTCAATACATATATGAAATAGAAATTACATCAATACAAGATTTGCCCTAAGCTTCTAATCCTAACGTCAACAGCTTTAGTCCTAGCTAAGAAGCCTGACAAAGCTGAGGATGAAGAAGAACAGGAAGAAGACGAGATTAAGTCATCTTCCTCTTCCTATCTTCGACGAACAAGATGGCGAGTCGTATGATTCGCTCTTGCTGACGGATAGCTTCCCGCCTTTCCTCCTCCAGGCGCTCCAGATGGCGATGATAATCCATCTCGAAGAATAGAAGGTGAGCCAGCACCTCATGTGGGACAGAGTCCCAGATCTCCTCAGGAATGGCTGTTATATGCCACTCCTGCTGCCACTCGGCACAACTGAGCTCCATGGTGAAGGTTTGTGTGTTCAAAAACATGTTGTATCGAACCATTTTATTTTTGACAGAAGAAGGAGGATAAGTGTGTGAGAAGAATGTGATGGAAAGACTGATGTGAAGTGGTTGTTTATATAGGCAAAAGAATGCCAAGAGACGCAAAGATATTTAATGCTGACAGATAGAATTAATTCTACCTCGTCTCCCTAGACTTTGAAAAAGAATAACAGTCATTGGAAAGAGGAATCATGGTCTAGACAGCACAAGACACAAGAAACAGTGGACTGTTCAAGTACAAAACCATTAATCCTAAGCATAGTGACTATTAATCTTCCACTTCAACATATTTGAGTACAAACTGAGACTGTTATTAAATTTCATTCAAAGATAAGCCAAGTAAAGGATTAGACTGAGAAATCAGAACTTAGACCTATACCAGAACTTAACAGTCATCAGAACATAATTTCTTAACTCGAAAAACAAATGCTCATCTTAGTAAATCCTCATACAAGTTCTTAGTTATGAACGTCAGAACTTAATCGTGTAACTAGAACTTGTCCTCAGAATTTGTGCAAAAATGACACAATGACTGTTTATCTACAATAGCATAGACCACCACAGAAATTTTCATCATTCAGATGGAGTGATTAGTGTGTGCATTAAGCTAAAAACAGACAAAGAGTAAAGTCTGATTCACTTCAGTATATCTTAGAAATAAGGCAAAACTAAAATTTTGCTAAAGATCTGTCATTGTCCTGAAACCTACTGATGAATGAGTTCATGCTTGAGTGTAATAACCCCAATTTTTGGAAAATTTTGAAACCCTTATGAATAGTGTTTTTGCTGAATGAGAAAACTTTTCATGCCACACTATATAGGGGTTCTGATATGGATATTCTGAGATTTTATTAGTACTTTATATGGGATATAAGTGTATGTAAAGATCGTCAGAATCCAATTCCGAACACTTTGATTTTTCCCGGAAATCCACAAGATACGGAGAGAATTGAGTATAAGGTAACAGGATAAAAAGGATTGAAATTAAAGGATTATAGGAGAGGATCATAAAAGGAATATAATATATTGAGAAAGGTTAAGGGAACCTAAGTAATAAGATCCCGGGTATGATCCCTCAAACGATAAACGAGAACGAAAGTTAAGCGAACCGTATAACAGATCAGTGGTCATTAGGCAAACGATTAGGAAGTTAATCAAAGGGATTAGTGGGAATGATGTCATCCAACCAATAGAAAGAGGACAAGGAAGGGAGGATGACATCATGAGGATGACACAAGCATGACATGGGAAGGAAGGAGATGTGGTGACTTTTTAACCCCACAAAACCAAGGGCAACTAGGTAATTCACTAAAGCAAACAACAAAAACAACCAACCAAAAATCAAATCAAAGCAAAACCACAAAAATCTCTCTTTCTTCTTCATCTTGCTCTCGGCCTTTTGAAGAAAAACAAGGAGGAGTTTTTCAAAAACTCAAGCTACACACCTTCAAAAATTATAAGGTTTGTTTCTTTAGCTTCCATAATTCATAAATTAGTTATGCTATAAGTTTGGATCCAAGAATCCAAGGTTTACCTAGTTAATCAATTCCTAAAAGTTTAGGGTGAATAGTAACTTTCAAGAACAAATTTTTGATTCTTGATTTTATTTGTAAGGACAAGGTAGCTTAAGCATAGATCAAGGCTTCCATGGGCTTTCCAAGGATCTTTCATTGATTAAAAGCTTCAAGAAGGTATAAAACTTCAAACCCTAGCTTTACTTTTGAGTATTAGGAATGGTTTTGATTGTTATAATTCATGAGGAGCATGATCCTTGTATACTTAGAGTGTGGTTGGATTTGTAATGAGTTTGAAGTTGGAAATCTTGATTATTGGTTAATGAACTTAAGTATAGCTTTTAGTTCATGTTTGAGGGTAGTATAAAGTTCATAATATTGAGTTTTGGGGCTGTTAGGATGTGATATGGATGGACTTTGATTGTATGAAGGGATTGGGGTTGTTTGGTGATGGAATTGAATGGTATAAAATTGGGAAATCGCGTAAACATAGCCGTCGTAACGTCCGATTTTCTTTGGACTGTTTTTGTGCATAGCATTAGGACCCGAGAACCCCCTGCTAGAATATGACCACTGCCATGTTTAGATAGCTCATGTTACGAGCTTCGTTTTGATATGTAGTTCGTTCGATTCCGATGCACGGTTTAGGAGAAACGACCGTTTCAAGTAACGGCGTTTCGCGAACGAAACTTTTCCCCTCGCCTTACTTTGAAACATAGGTTAAAGACCGAAAAGGGTTAATTAATGTATGAAACATTTATGGTAAGTGTGTTAGGCAGTTGGTAAGACACTCGCGAAGGAATCGCTTTAAAACTCGTAAAGGTTAAATTATTAAAAATGGTGGAGCCGAGGGTACCCGAGTGACTTAAGCGAATCAGTGAGCGCAAAACAAGCGTTAGAGTCTAAGTTAGTTAAAGTATAGATTTACAAGTGACTTTGGTTTAATTCCAACTTACTTGTTGTTTATAGGTTACCAGACTCGTCCCGAGCCATTCGTAACCCCAGTCGCTCAGGCAAGTTTTCTATCCGTTATACTGTTGTTGTGATGTAAATATATGTATATGCATTATCTTGTGATATTGCATGATTGTTATTAGCAAATTTTGCGATATATTGGAGCATGCTAATATGGTATATATGCATGTCTGTTTCGTAATCTGGTTATCTATCTGTTGATTTCAATGCTTATAGTTGCATAATACCTATGCTAGAAATAAGCAAGTAGTTGCGTATACCCTTAGTATAGGGGATAAAAGGTGAACATATTTCCAAACCGGGAGTCGATGTTCCCGAGTATATTATATATATATATATTTATTTATATATATATATATATATGGATATAGTTTTTAAAACTATTAATCGAATAAGGTTTATTCGATAACTTTAACTTTATTTTATTATTGAATATTATTTTGAATATTATTCGAAGGCGTATGACTCCTTTATATTTAATGAATATTATTTTGAATATTCATTCGGGGACTTATGACTCCTTTTATTTATTTATCTGAATATTATTTGAATATTCATTCGAGGGCTTATGACTCTTTTATTTATTTATCTGAATATTATTTGAATATTCATTCGAGGGCTTATGACTCTTTTATATTATTTATTGAATATTATTTGAATATTCATTCGAGGGCTTATGACTCAGTTTATATTATTTAATGAATATTATTTGAATATTCATGTGAGGATCTATGACTCCGATTATTTGCTGAGATATATTCTTTATTTTATTAAAGAATAAGGTGTCAATAATCAAACTTATTTTCGATTATTCAAATGAAGATAATACTTTCATATAAGTATATCTTTGGTTATTTAATACTCGTTTCAAGTATAAATTTTAATACTTCTACTTCAATTATTTTTATAAAGATTATTCTTTATGGGAATATTATTTGAATAATAATATTCAGTCATTTTCTAAATATTCTGGGGACTGATTTACTTCATTAAATCAGCTTTACTCCAAACACTCTATAAAGTGTTTTCGAGTCTTCAAAATGATTTTTAAAAGTTAGAGCGGATCCCAAAACTCATTTTTATATTTAAGATCTTCCTTTTTAAGAGGATTTAAATACTCGCTTAAAACCTGAGGGATCCGGCTCTGTGGTGTATTTTATATTCGCAACAAGGTTGCAGTTTTGGTAAATGAATTGATTACTTACCCAACGTTCGGGAAGTAAGTCCATCTATTGAGTCGGCATAAGCAACATGGGCTCAGTGGGCGTCCATGATAGTGTAAGTGGCTCAGTGGGAGTCCATCAAATGCATAAGTGGCTGAGTGGCAGTCCAGCATAGGTCCTAATGCGGCCAGGGTGATGACCAGTGGGGAATTCGTCCATCTACTAGTAGAAAAGGTTACTAATGGGTATCTTTGCCTGATCAGCAAGATATCTGGTTTATGCCAAAATTCTTTTCCTTTCCAAAATTCATTGGATGTTTCAAACTCTGTTCATACTTTACATAACAGAGGTTCCAGGAAATGTTTTAGAGATATATATATGTGGATATATATATATCGGGACTAAATAAAGTATCTCATAACTTTTTCATTCAATAATATTTCAAAGATTGAATCTATTCAAGTCTTATCTTGTGGTCTCATCAGTGGGATGAACTTTTGAAACTAATTATAACTTGAACGGTGGTAGTTCAAGTAGTATTTGGGAAAGATATAAGTATATTGGGGTATCTTGTAACTTCATCTTTTAAACTTATATCTAATTAATAATTGTCTTATGAATGACTAAGATTTTCAGAAAAATGTTGAGACAAGGTTAGATATATGAGATCACCTTGCAACGATATTTTTTTATATACAGTTATACACTGGGACTTTGTGTATATTATGCATGGAAGAGGACTTCCAATATTTTGAAAGGTATATATGTATATAGATATATATACTGAATATTTTCCGACTTCATCGCATTAAGATATCAACTTGGTTCATTTCTTTTGACCAAGACTTTCATGAGTATTATGAGTAGGCTCATATATTGTAAATCATTATACATATTATTTTGGTGGGCTTGCTGCTCACCCTTGCTTTCTTCTTTCATCACACAACAACAGTTAGGAAAGATGGCCAGACTCCAGCAGACCCAGCGCAAGCGCGTGGGAAGCGTCCCGCGTCTTCCCGTTGATGTTGTAGCTGCTATAGCTGCAGAGGTAGATCTATTGTAGATCAGACCATCTACTTTTGAGAATCAATTATGTATAATTATAACTTGTGGCAGATAATGGCAATTAACTGTAAATTTATCAAGTAATCATTTTGGGTTGTAATAACTTTTAAATTGTGGATTCAAAGACTTGTACTTATTTAAATTTCATCTCTGAGACTATAACGGGTTGTGGTGTGTGTTAGTGTGGGGTCACAGCATAAGGTTATTTATTATTAATTAAGTGAAGTGATATTGTGGAAAGAAAGACCGTGACGACCCGGATCCCCGACCCCGGATCTGGGGGTGTTACAGAAATGGTATCAGAGCTAAGCGTTATAAACCTCAGAGATGATGGGACGTTAAGATAATAAGTTAACTAAGATAATAAGAACTCTTGCCAAGTTCATAGTCGGGCTACCTAACGTAGCACTGACAGTTAAAACCCTTATGGGAACCCTTATAAATAACGTGATAGGAGCGTAGTTCGTTATCGTATATGGTAGCGGGACTCCGAACCCTGAGGTTGAGGAGCAACATCGCGAGGATATTTTATTACTAATTGGAGATCGGATTTTGGATCCGATAGAGTGTCCTAATGCAGGACCGGATGATGTTGATATTGAGGATTTAGCGGTTGAGGATGTTGTCCTAGAAGGGATAGTTGTTGAGGAGGATCCCATGGAGGATCCTGACAGGATTGGATAAAGGACCACTGATGAATTGATGACCATGCTTTGGTCGACTACCAGAGGTAGGATTGGCCGGTCACTACCGGAGGTTCGTTCAAGTTGTAAAGATAGTAGCCCCTTTAACGCGGCTTACTCGTAAGACTGAGAAGTTCGAATGGACAGAGAAATGCGAGAACAGCTTTCAAGAACTGAAGCAGAGGTTGGTGATGGCCCCTATGCTGGCATTGCCGGATGGAAAAAGGAGATTTTGTGATTTGTAAGTGACGCTTCGCATAAGGAATTAGGGTGCTTCTTAGCACAGCAAGATAATCGCGTCTGCGTCAAGACAATTAAGGTAATATGAAATTCAATATCCCCGCCCATGAGCTTAGGCTCGTGGCAATAGTTTTACCCTAAAGATTGGAGGCACTACTTGTATGGAGAGAAGTGCGAGAATTACCTAAGCCATAAGTGCTCTAGTACATTTTCACGTAGAAAGAGCTCAACATATGCCAGAGGAGGCAGTTAGAGCTAATCAAGAATAATGATTGGGAGATTCTTTATCATTCGGGGAAAGCCAATATGGTGGCTGATGCCCTTAGTAAAAAGGAGAGACTCAAGACGATGATGTCTTTTGGAGAGTTTATAAGAGATTTTGAGAAAATGGAATAGTAGTGAAGGTAACCGGAGCCGGTACCGAAAAGCTGTTTGAGATTGCAATACAGCCCGAATTATTGGAAAAGATCATATTGTGCCAGAAAAAGTTATGAATGAAGGCAGGGAGCCAACAATTAGATAAAAGATTAATATCGAGAAAGATGATAAGGGAATAATGAGGTATTCCTATAGAATTTGGGTTCCGAAAGTTCAAGAGCGTAAGGATGAGAACTTAGATGAAAGCCATAGTTTGAGGAATAAGATTTAGAGTAAACCCTGAATGTGATAGTCAGGGAGGTCACCATCAAGATAGAAGGAACCCATGACATAATGGAGTGGAAAATAAGGATTTTAAATTAAAAGATGACCCCAATTATGGGGAGTAGGATGAAACATTTCATACTAAGGAAACAGAAAGTCGAGTAAGGAAAGGAGACCCGAGACGGTACTCCTATACGGAAATTCATGGACCTGTCTAAAAAGAACTTAGACTATTATCCCCAACCACCACCCTGAGGAGACAGTGCGGTGAGAAATTCTTTCAGGACCTTTAAGTCGCTAAGCTCTCAGAGTTCCATGGAACAAGCTGACCCAGCCGAGGCAAGAGCCTGGCTAAAGGAAATATAGGAATTATTGGAGATTCTAAATGATTGACGAATCACAAAAGACTGTTTTTGTCACTTACCCTCCTAAGGGAGAGACCACCCGCTGGTGAAAGACCAAGAAAGGCATGGAGCCAGAGATTATAATAAACTGATTAAAGTTTAGTCAATTGTTTTCGGGAAAGTAATTCCCAAGGTTATGGAGATAGTGTAAAAGCTTTAGAGCCAGAACAAAGGCGGACGAGTATGATGAATTATGAATCTAAGTTGTAAAAGTTATCAAGATTCGTTCTGAGGACACGAATCCAGAATGACGGGATGTTTGAAATCAATGCTTATGTGGTGTTGGTTCATGAAATAATGATAAGAGCAAAAAAAAAAAAAAATTGAAGAGGAAAGGAATATAACGGCAATAGAGTTTGAGGAATGATAAGGGAGTTGGGTATGAGGAAACCCTAAAGACTCGTAGAAATAGAAATAGGAAAGTATGTAATCGTCAAGATGATGATGATCCACCATGAGTTAAAATTTATGGTTGAAGGCATAAGAGATACATATATTGTACCCCCTTTAAGTTGGGAGGATTCGAGGAAACCTTGAGGTAATTCGAAGGATAAAGTAGGAAAATTGGATGAAGGAAGTGACCTCCAATAATGTGAAATGTAAGACCGGTGGCTCAATACTCAGAAAGGGAGACGCCGGGTATGAGAGGTATCCCAACATTGAGATGACTGTTGAGATAAACAACAAAAGTAAATAAGGAATTATTAAGACGAAGTTCACGTTGAACATGACCAATATCTTCCAGAACATCCATGCTATCATTACCAAATCAGGAAAGAAAAGCGGATGACCATTGTTATCTTTTGGAGGCCATATGGATTGACCTCAATTTGAATAAGGATGCTATTATGAAGTTAGGTATAGACTATCGAGGTGGGAATGATGAAGAAGATAATCTATCAAGGATATATGACTTGGTTTATCCATGGATGGATGCATGTACCTTTTCAAAGGTGGAATTAAGGATAGAACATTGGTAACTTAAAATGAATCCTAGGGGACTGCATAAAGGTTGGCATGTCACCCTTAATAGGGACAGTATGAGTTTTGACAGTATGATTGGGAAAGGGTTAAAGTAACAACAACCTTTAAGAATCAGTGGAGAAATTTTTCAGAAGAATATAAACAATGGTTCTAGTATTAGTAAATGGTATTGTGATATGCCATGTATCTAGGGAATACAGGAGGAACGATTGAAGGATAACCTTAGAGGTTTTACAAGGAGAAAGGTAATATTCAAAATTCTCAAGAATAGAAATGTTGATAAAGGAAATATGACGTAATTATAATGTTGCCAAGTGGGGCACGTGTTAAACCACGAGAAAGTATGGATCGAACCAGTAATGGTCGAAATTGTTCAGGGCAATTAGGACTTAAGATAAAAGATGTTCTAATTATGATTGAGAGTCAGTCATGACAGTGATTAACCTCTAAAGACTGAGGCAATAACTTATGGAAAAAATGGTGATTTTTTTTCTCATCAGATTTTAAGGAAAACATCTTCACATAAGCTGTGATTGAAATGAGGTAGAAAATTATTTGGAGGTGGTTAAAATGACATTGACTGTAAGGAAATTGTACTATCAGGAAAGGCCAAAGCGGTGGCCGACACTTTAAAGGTAAGAGGATAATTATAGGCACTTGTGCCAAAGGAATACAGTGATGATGGTTAAAACTGTGAAGGTTGTATTATGGGTTGGAAGATTGACATTCCTTCTGATGACTGTGCAATACCCAACCGTAATAGTAGTTAGTAAAGGTTTAATTCGTGTAATCGCCATGAGCGGGCTATCTATCTCAGAAGATACTATCTTGAGATAAGCCAGGACCATAGTTCAAAAAGGACTAGACGAACCTTTGAGTTAAGTCTTCTATTTAAGGCATATGATTAAGAATGGTATTAACCTGCTATCGTTGCTTTGATTGAAACTCTTCTGCAATTTTATCTACTTCATGTCATGAAAGTACGTCAGAGTTTGGAGTGTTCTTCATGAATTGTGATTGGTGGTTATGTTAACTCCTTAGAAGGATTTGATACGACATGTATGGACTCCGTATGGTTAGCTATAAAGACTTCATGGAAAATGAATGACGACAGTAGGTCAGTGGTGGACCATAGTAAGGCAGCAATGATTCTGCGAGTATTGAGCTGATTATAACCGTGAGAGTCGTATTATTATACGAGGAAGGTTGTGGTGCAAGCATAGAATTCAAGTAACGATGATGTCTAGAATGAGATCCCAGATTCGATTTTCGATGTCGAGGGAGTTTCAAAGGTAATTGTGTATAAGCTCGAGGAAGAGCATGGGTCCATAGAATGATGGACGGGATAGCGAAAATATTTAGGCACGTGAAATGCGATGCTATAATACTTGATGTTGATATAAATACGTATATGTTTTGTTCTCCTATGACAAACCTCTATAGTTCAGAGGTAGGTTCCAAGCCAGATATTTTGTGGCAGTATATTTTTTTCATATATACAATTCTCTTCAGTTCGTTCTTTTCTCTTCTTTTCATTTCATGTAAGCTGAGAAGAACAACCCTTCCAGAAGGGGAGGTATTGCCGAATGACTATCTATCTTTGTGATAGAAGCCTAGTAGGATACCACATGTTGTTTAATTGCTTGTCAAGTACTAAAGGCTGGCCACCTTCTGTACTAACTATGCGATATAACAAGTGTTCATGATCATAGTGATCTCTCAACAAATTCCTTTACTTCTATATGATTAATCAAACTTTGGAGAATAAAAATAACTGAAAAAGGAGTAATAAAGTGGTGGTAGTATGCGGAATGGAAACACATTCGTGATACTAAGGTTGACGTGGTTATTAAATAGTTATAGAACGCTAGCGAGCAAAAGTATAACTAGTATAATATTTGGAACGGAAGGTAGTAGCGACTACGAACTGGGAAAAAGGATGGGTAGTGAGAAGCAAAAGCTATAATGATTAGAAGCTATGATGAGAGTCTGTGTAATAGACTTGAAAGAATTTGGAATGATCACTTAACGCGGATTAAGTTATCTTACGACAATAGATCATATGTCAGTATTGAGGTATCGCCTTATGAGATCCTTGAGGGAAGACAATGTCGATCTCCCTTATGTTAGGATGAAGTTGTAGAGCGCAAGATGCTTGGACCCGCAGTAGTCCAAAGGACCAGGGATATAATAGATCTAATCAGAGGACGACTGGTAGTAGCCAGGAAGGACATAAGAAGTATGTCGATTTGATACGAAAGGACAAAGAATAGGAAGGAGGCAACCTTGTATTGTTAAAAGTATTCCCTTGAAAAGAATTAATGAGATTCGGAAAGAAAGGAAAGCTAAGTCCACCAATTGTTGGACCCTTGGATATATTAAGACGTTTTGGGAAGATAGCATAGGAGCTAGCCCTAACCCCGAACATGTAGCAGGTCGTAACGTGTCTCACGTATCAGTGTTAAGGAAGTGTAATTCAGATGCCAGATAAATAGGGGCATATGAGCGCATAGATATGCAACCCGACGTAACCTATATGGAGCAACCAGGAAGGGTTGTAGAGTGAAAAGGGAACAAGTGCTTAGGAGAAGGGTTATCAAACTATTCAGAGTTTGATGGAAGAACCACAATGTGGGAAAATTTATTTGAGAGTTAGAAAGTGTAATGCTAAGAAAGTATCCCAATTCATTTTCTATCTGATTCCGGGACGGAATCCTTTTAAGGAGGGGAGACTGTAATAACCCCAATTTTTGGGAAATTTTGAAACCCTTATAAATAGTGTTTTTGCTGAATGAGAAAACTTTTCATGCCACACTATATAGGGGTTCTGATATGGATATTCTGAGATTTTATTAGTACTTTATATGGGATATAAGTGTATGTAAAGATCGTCAGAATCCAATTCCGAACACTTTGATTTTTCCCGGAAATCCACAAGATACGGAGAGAATTGAGTATAAGGTAACAGGATAAAAAGGATTGAAATTAAAGGATTATAGGAGAGGATCATAAAAGGAATATAATATATTGAGAAAGGTTAAGGGAACCTAAGTAATAAGATCCCGGGTATGATCCCTCAAACGATAAACGAGAACGAAAGTTAAGCGAACCGTATAACAGATCAGCGGTCATTAGGCAAACGATTAGGAAGTTAATTAAAGGGATTAGTGGGAATGATGTCATCCAACCAATAGAAAGAGGACAAGGAAGGGAGGATGACATCATGAGGATGACACAAGCATGACATGGGAAGGAAGGAGATGTGGTGACTTTTTAACCACACAAAACCAAGGGCAACTAGGTAATTCACTAAAGCAAACAACAAAAACAACCAACCAAAATCAAATCAAAGCAAAACCACAAAAATCTCTCTTTCTTCTTCATCTTGCTCTCGGCCTTTTGAAGAAAAACAAGGAGGAGTTTTTCAAAAACTCAAGCTACACACCTTCAAAAATTATAAGGTTTGTTTCTTTAGCTTCCATAATTCATAACTTAGTTATGCTATAAGTTTGGATCCAAGAATCCAAGGTTTACCTAGTTAATCAATTCCTAAAAGTTTAGGGTGAATAGTAACTTTCAAGAACAAATTTTTGATTCTTGATTTTATTTGTAAGGACAAGGTAGCTTAAGCATAGATCAAGGCTTCCATGGGCTTTCCAAGGATCTTTCATTGATTAAAAGCTTCAAGAAGGTATAAAACTTCAAACCCTAGCTTTACTTTTGAGTATTAGGAATGGTTTTGATTGTTATAATTCATGAGGAGCATGATCCTTGTATACTTAGAGTGTGGTTGGATTTGTAATGAGTTTGAAGTTGGAAATCTTGATTATTGGTTAATGAACTTAAGTATAGCTTTAGTTCATGTTTGAGGGTAGTATAAAGTTCATAATATTGAGTTTTGGGGCTGTTAGGATGTGATATGGATGGACTTTGATTGTATGAAGGGATTGGGGTTGTTTGGTGATGGAATTGAATGGTATAAAATTGGGAAATCGCGTAAACATAGCCGTCGTAACGTCCGATTTTCTTTGGACTGTTTTTGTGCATAGCATTAGGACCCGAGAACCCCCTGCTAGAATATGACCACTGCCATGTTTAGATAGCTCATGTTACGAGCTTCGTTTTGATATGTAGTTCGTTCGATTCCGATGCACGGTTTAGGAGAAACGACCGTTTCAAGTAACGGCGTTTCGCGAACGAAACTTTTCCCCTCGCCTTACTTTGAAACATAGGTTAAAGACCGAAAAGGGTTAATTAATGTATGAAACATTTATGGTAAGTGTGTTAGGCAGTTGGTAAGACACTCGCGAAGGAATCGCTTTAAAACTCGTAAAGGTTAAATTATTAAAAATGGTGGAGCCGAGGGTACCCGAGTGACTTAAGCGAATCAGTGAGCGCAAAACAAGCGTTAGAGTCTAAGTTAGTTAAAGTATAGATTTACAAGTGACTTTGGTTTAATTCCAACTTACTTGTTGTTTATAGGTTACCAGACTCGTCCCGAGCCATTCGTAACCCCAGTCGCTCAGGCAAGTTTTCTATCCGTTATACTGTTGTTGTGATGTAAATATATGTATATGCATTATCTTGTGATATTGCATGATTGTTATTAGCAAATTTTGCGATATATTGGAGCATGCTAATATGGTATATATGCATGTCTGTTTCGTAATCTGGTTATCTATCTGTTGATTTCAATGCTTATAGTTGCATAATACCTATGCTAGAAATAAGCAAGTAGTTGCGTATACCCTTAGTATAGGGGATAAAAGGTGAACATATTTCTAAACCGGGAGTCGATGTTCCCGAGTATATTATATATATATATATTTATTTCTATATATATATGGATATAGTTTTTAAAACTATTAATCGAATAAGGTTTATTCGATAACTTTAACTTTATTTTATTATTGAATATTATTTTGAATATTATTCGAAGGCGTATGACTCCTTTATATTTAATGAATATTATTTTGAATATTCATTCGGGGACTTATGACTCCTTTTATTTATTTATCTGAATATTATTTGAATATTCATTCGAGGGCTTATGACTCTTTTATTTATTTATCTGAATATTATTTGAATATTCATTCGAGGGCTTATGACTCTTTTATATTATTTATTGAATATTATTTGAATATTCATTCGAGGGCTTATGACTCAGTTTATATTATTTAATGAATATTATTTGAATATTCATGTGAGGATCTATGACTCCGATTATTTGCTGAGATATATTCTTTATTTTATTAAAGAATAAGGTGTCAATAATCAAACTTATTTTCGATTATTCAAATGAAGATAATACTTTCATATAAGTATATCTTTGGTTATTTAATACTCGTTTCAAGTATAAATTTTAATACTTCTACTTCAATTATTTTTATAAAGATTATTCTTTATGGGAATATTATTTGAATAATAATATTCAGTCATTTTCTAAATATTTTGGGGACTGATTTACTTCATTAAATCAGCTTTACTCCAAACACTCTATAAAGTATTTTCGAGTCTTCAAAATGATTTTTAAAAGTTAGAGCGGATCCCAAAACTCATTTTTATATTTAAGATCTTCCTTTTTAAGGGGATTTAAATACTCGCTTAAAACCTGAGGGATCCGGCTCTGTGGTGTATTTTATATTCGCAACAAGGTTGCAGTTTTGGTAAATGAATTGATTACTTACCCAACGTTCGGGAAGTAAGTCCATCTATTGAGTCGGCATAAGCAACATGGGCTCAGTGGGCGTCCATGATAGTGTAAGTGGCTCAGTGGGAGTCCATCAAATGCATAAGTGGCTGAGTGGCAGTCCAGCATAGGTCCTAATGCGGCCAGGGTGATGACCAGTGGGGAATTCGTCCATCTACTAGTAGAAAAGGTTACTAATGGGTATCTTTGCCTGATCAGCAAGATATCTGGTTTATGCCAAAATTCTTTTCCTTTCCAAAATTCATTGGATGTTTCAAACTCTGTTCATACTTTACATAATAGAGGTTCCAGGAAATGTTTTAGAGATATATATATGTGGATATATATATATCGGGACTAAATAAAGTATCTCATAACTTTTTCATTCAATAATATTTCAAAGATTGAATCTATTCAAGTCTTATCTTGTGGTCTCATCAGTGGGATGAACTTTTGAAACTAATTATAACTTGAACGGTGGTAGTTCAAGTAGTATTTGGGAAAGATATAAGTATATTGGGGTATCTTGTAACTTCATCTTTTAAACTTATATCTAATTAATAATTGTCTTATGAATGACTAAGATTTTCAGAAAAACGTTGAGACAAGGTTAGATATATGAGATCACCTTGCAACGATATTTTTTATATACAGTTATACACTGGGACTTTGTGTATATTATGCATGGAAGAGGACTTCCAATATTTTGAAAGGTATATATGTATATAGATATATATACTGAATATTTTCCGACTTCATCGCATTAAGATATCAACTTGGTTCATTTCTTTTGACCAAGACTTTCATGAGTATTATGAGTAGGCTCATATATTGTAAATCATTATACATATTATTTTGGTGGGCTTGCTGCTCACCCTTGCTTTCTTCTTTCATCACACAACAACAGTTAGGAAAGATGGCCAGACTCCAGCAGACCCAGCGCAAGCGCGTGGGAAGCGTCCCGCGTCTTCCCGTTGATGTTGTAGCTGCTATAGCTGCAGAGGTAGATCTATTGTAGATCAGACCATCTACTTTTGAGAATCAATTATGTATAATTATAACTTGTGGCAGATAATGGCAATTAACTGTAAATTTATCAAGTAATCATTTTGGGTTGTAATAACTTTTAAATTGTGGATTCAAAGACTTGTACTTATTTAAATTTCATCTCTAAGACTATAACGGGTTGTGGTGTGTGTTAGTGTGGGGTCACAGCATAAGGTTATTTATTATTAATTAAGTGAAGTGATATTGTGGAAAGAAAGACCGTGACGACCCGGATCCCCGACCCCGGATCTGGGGGTGTTACATTGAGTCCACCTCAACTGTTTTGTGCTCATTTTATGCATCTTTTGAAATTCTATTTTACAGTGGCTTCTCAGTGTAAGTGAGTCACGACTGTTTATTAGAATTTATGCTATTATCAGAGTATTTCTCCAGTAATCATAGAGTGTGAAAAGTCACCAAGAAAATATTTTGCTTTTCTAATGCATATTTACTTAATACCAGCAATGCACTTGGGTCGTCCCTTGCACATTTTTACTCTAGATCTCAAAGGAGTACCTGATTTTATTCTTTAATCTTTTTGCTTTTGCTTTTGATAAGAGAGGTCTATCAGCACTTAGTACATTTAGCAGTTTTACTAGTATCAGAACTTAACAGATGAGTAGCATTATTCTAATTTGTGACTTAGTAATAAGATATACAAAGTAAACTTAACTAAGCTCAATTATCAGAATTTGCTAGTGTCATAAGATTTCCACTGAAATAATTACTTCTTCCATGGAATTATTTGTTTATTGAAGATTACTAGGTCAGTATCTAGCACAGTTATCCTCATAGGATTGAATAATTACTGAAACAGACATATCACTTATCAGAGTTTAGAAATATATATCAGACAACAGTCAGTACTAAAAGATATTTATCAATTAAGCACAGAATACACAATGAGATTAATTCTGTTAATACTGAGCATAAAGTCTGATAACACAGAACAAGTCTAAGCAGATTTAGAGAAAGAACCTGAAACCATTCCAAGTTCATTTACCAATCTTGTAAAAGTAGCTTCACATAATGGTTTTGTGAAGATATCTGCCAACTGTTGATCTGTGGGAACAAAATGCAATTCCACTGTACCTTCATCCACATGTTCCCTGATGAAGTGGTACCTGATGCTGATGTGCTTTGTCATTGAGTGTTGAACTGGATTACCTGTCATAGCAATAGCACTTTGATTATCACAGTAAATAGGGATTTTGAAATATGTTAACCCATAATCCAGTAACTGATTCTTCATCCAAAGAATCTGTGCACAAAAGCTTCCTGCAGCAATATACTCTGCTTCTGCAGTTGATGTGGAAATTGACTTTTGTTTCTTGCTGTACCAAGAAACCAATCTGCCTCCAAGAAATTGGTAGCTTCCACTTGTGCTTTTCCTGTCAATTTTGCAACCTGCAAAATCTGCATCTGAGTAACCTATTAGTTTAAAATCTGATTCTCTAGGATACCATAATTCCAGAGCAGCTGTTCCTTTAAGATACTTAAAGATTCTTTTTACAGCTGTTAAGTGAGGTTCTCTTGGATCTGCTTGAAATCTTGCACAAAGACAGGTAGCATACATGATATCAGGTCTACTAGCAGTTAGATAGAGTAGAGAGCCAATCATACCTCTGTAGTCAGTAATATCTACTGATTTACCGGTATCCTTATCCAGTTTTGTTGCAGTGGCCATTGGAGTAGATGCACTTGAACAATCTTGCATTCCAAATTTCTTTAGCAAGTTTCTGGTGTACTTGGTTTGACAAATAAAAGTGCCTTCCTCATTCTGCTTGACTTGAAGGCCCAGAAAATAGCTAAGTTCCCCCATCATACTCATCTGATATCTTGACTGCATTAGTTTGGCAAACTTCTTGCAAAGTTTGTCATTTGTAGATCCAAAAATGATATCATCAACATAAATCTGGACCAGAAGTAAGTCCTTTCCATGGTTGAGGTAGAACAGTGTTTTGTCTATTGTCCCTCTGTTGAATCCACTTTCCAGAAGAAACTGAGCTAAAGTCTCATACCATGCTCTAGGAGCTTGCTTAAGTCTATAAAGTGCTTTATCAAGCCTGTAGACATAATCTGAATGTTTGGTATCTACAAAACCTGGAGGTTGTTCAACATATACCTCTTCCTCCAATTCTCCATTGAGAAAAGCACTTTTCACATCCATTTGAAAGACAGTAAACTTTTTGTGAGCAGCATAAGCCAAAAATATCCTTATGGCTTCTAACCTAGCAACTGGTGCAAATGTTTCATCATAATCAATTCCCTCCTGTTGAGAATATCCTTTTGCAACCAGCCTTGCCTTATTCCTTGTAATTATGCCATCACTGTCAGTTTTGTTTCTGAATACCCACTTTGTACCAACAACAGATCTATTATTTGGTCTTGGCACTAGGGTCCAGACTTTGTTTCTTTCAAATTCATTCAACTCTTCCTGCATTGCTTGCACCCAATCAGCATCTTGAAGAGCTTCTTCTACTTTCTTTGGCTCAGTCTGAGAGAAAAAAGAATTGTATAGACACTCATTTGAAGTACCTGTTCTAGTTCTGACACATGCATCAGGATTTCCAATTATCAAATCAGGTGTATGTGATTTTGTCCACTTCCTTGCAGATGGAATGTTTTCTCTAGAACTGGATGCTCCCCCATGATCCATGCTATCTTCATTTTCATTTTCTGATGCTCCCCCTGAAACTATGCTCTCTGAGTTGGATTCTTCAGTATTTAGATTTTCAGCACTATCAGAACTTGGCTTATCAGAACTTGACGAATCAGAACTTAAAGAGCCAGATGCATGTTCTGATGTTTCTTGAGATGTGGTAGAATCTTGAGTATGCTCCCCCTGCATAGGTGCATCTTCCTTTAACGTAGTCACCACAGTTTCAATAACATCAGAGTTTAATCCGTCAGAGTTTGTAGTATCAGGACTTAGACTGTCAGGTTTTTCAGTATCAGAATATGAGTCTTCATTTTCAAATCTCAGCTGATCATGGTCAATGAAATCTTTAAGACCAGTGATCTTCTTGTCATCAAAAGAGACATTGATAGATTCCATGACCACTTTTGTTCTCAAATTATAGACTCTGAAGGCTTTTGTGGAAAGTGGATATCCAACAAAGATTCCTTCATCAGCTTTTAGATCAAACTTTGATAGTTGTTCAGGATGAGTCTTGAGAACAAAACACTTGCATCCAAATACATGAAAATATTTCAGATTTGGCTTCTTTTTCTTCACCATCTCATATGGTGTTTTTCCATGCTTGTTAATGAGTGTTGCATTTTGAGTAAAACAAGCAGTCTGCACAGCTTCAGCCCAGAAATAGGTTGGAAGCTTTGCTTCTTCAAGCATTGTACGTGCAGCTTCAATGAGAGTTCTATTCTTCCTTTCAACAACTCCATTTTGCTGTGGAGTTCCAGGAGCAGAAAATTCCTGCTTTATTCCATGGCTTTTGCAGAACTTTTCCATTATCAAATTCTTGAATTCAGTGCCATTATCACTCCTTAAAATTTTCACAGAATCTTTGACCATTTTATCCAGCTGTTTGACATGATTAATCAAGATAGATGCCGTTTCACTTTTTGTGTGCAAGAAATACACCCATGTGTATCTGGTGAACTCATCCACTATGACCAACGCATACTTCTTCTTTGCAATAGACATGACATTTACTGGACCAAATAGATCAACATGTATAAGATGATAAGGCTCAAGAATTGATGATCCAGTCTTGCTCTTGAATGAAGATTTTCTTTGTTTGGCTTTCTGACATGAATCATAAAGACCATCAGGAGCAAATACTGTGTTTGGCAATCCTCTCACAAGATCTTTCTTGACCAGTTCATTTATATTGTTGAAATTTAAATGAGAGAATTTTTTATGCCAATTCCAGCTTTCTTCAATTGATGCTCTACTTAACAGACAGATTGCAGAGCCATCAGTACTTGTTGAAAGCTTGGCTTCATAAATGTTACCACGTCTATATCCTTTCAGAACAACTTTGCCTTTAGATTTACTCACAATTTCACAGTGTTCTTCAAAGAAATCAACATGATAACCTCTGTCACAGATTTGACTTATACTCAGAAGGTTGTGTTTAAGTCCTGAGACCAGAGCTACTTCTTTAATGATGACATTCCCAAGATTAATATTGCCATATCCCAATGTTTTTCCAATGTTGCCATCTCCATAAGAAACACTTGGGCCAGCTTTCTCCATAAAGTCTGATAGCAGGGCCTTATTTCCAGTCATATGACCTGAACATCCACTGTCCAGAACTAAAATATTTTTCCTGTTGCCCTGCAATCATAAAGACCACTAATTATTAGTTTTAAGGACCCAGACTTTCTTGGATCCTTTAGTCTTATTAAGTTTGTTAACATTTGCAGCGGATTTAGCATCAGAGTTTATGTTAACATTTTTCTTATCAGAATTTACATTATCAGACTTTGAATCAGAATTTATACTAGAAGAAACAATGGAAACTTTCTTCAAAGAAGGTTTTATTTGATAATAATCATAGTACAGACTATGATATTCCTTACAAGTATAAATGGAATGCCATAAACTACCACAATGAAAACAAGGATTTTGTGGTTTGTATCTAACTAACTGACTCTTAACTCCTGATTTCGAAGGTAAGGAGTTAATATTCTTATTTTTCCTGCAAAAAGAAGCCAGATGGTTAGAACTTCCACAGTTATGACATGTTTTCCTAGGTGCATCAGGAACAGGTTTATAATCATTGCTTTTATTCACACCTTCCTTTCCATTCCTATTTTTCCTAGGTGATTTTACCTTGTTTGCATTCTTGACATCTTTCAGCTTATGCTTAAGCTGCTTCTTTGTCATTAAGCCTATGTTTACTTCAGCTGTCTTTTCCTGTTTTAGTTTGTCAGAAGTTAATTCCTCTTTAACTTCTGATTTCTCATTATCAGACTTTACAGTTACAAACTTAACAGGTTTTAACTTTGGCTTTTGCTTAACAACAGGCTTAATTTCTTCAGTTCCTTTATCATTCTTATTTTCTCCATAACCTAAGCCCTCTTTCCAATTTTCACTACTTAGCAAATTTTGAGTTGTTCTGCCAGAGTTAGTCCAAGTCCTGATTATCTCTCTTTCCTTTTCTAACTCAGTTTTTAGATCATACTCTAAGGTTTGAATCTTCAAGATCATACTCTTTATCAACCAATGACAAATCATTCAAAAGTTTGACAAATCTATCATATAAATTATTCAATGACTCATTAATCTTTGAGTCAAAGTGTTCATACTCTTGAGTGAGTATTGTCTTCCTGTTCTTCTTAATTGTGTCAGTTCCCTGACATCTTGTTTCCAGAGCATCCCATATCTCCTTAGCAGTCTTGCAGTTGATTACCCTGTTTGACATTACATTATCAATGGCACTATGCAGTAAGTGTCGTACCTTAGCATCCTTAGCAATTGATGCTATGTCCTCAGCAGTATAATCACTCTTCTCCTTTGGTACGGTCGTTGCTGCTTCACCTGCAACTGCAACAACGAGTTTGGTTGGTTTGTGAGGACCTTCCTTGATTCTATCCAGGTATTCTGGATCTGTTGCTTCTAGGAACATGGTCATCCTTACCTTCCATATGGGATATTCAGATGGTCTCAGTATGGGGACTCTGATGGTCTCATACCGACTCTGAATTTGTGTCTTTGGTGGTTCCTCAGTTGTGGTAGGCTTAGTTGGAGTTTCTATGTCCGACATGATTGTGTTTGGATCTTTAACTGTATGTAAGTTAACAGATAGGCTCTGATACCAATTCTTAGGTCACACACACTTAAATCGAACTTAAAGAACTTGAGTAACAGAAAACAAACTTTATTGAAACAATAAACTCTGTTACAATATAGAACTGTTACCTCTCAGTGATGAACAAATATCATGAGAGCTGCTAGGGTTATATAGAATAATAACTTCGATAATGATAACACTTATAGTGTAAACCCTATGCCTGTGTTTATATACTACACAGTTACAAGATAATCGCTAATTGATATGGAATATAATTCTGCTTCCTAAAATATATCAATCAGATATCTTCTATTCCAAGTATTCCATTTTTCACGAAATTCCTTCTTCATGCATAACTCTTCTTATGTTTTATCTCTATCTTCTTTCCTTTAATCAGCTACTGTCCTTATCTAATTGTCCTTCAGCACTTAAGTTCTGATATCTATCTTCTAATGATTATCTCCTGATAATATAAGTACTGATATCCTTAAGTCCTGACTTCCAGTATAAGTACTGATCTATCCTGTTCACACAAGATCTGAAAGCTAAACATAAAACATATTAGCCATGACATTATCAAATATATCTAACAATAATAATACGGGTGATCAGCCCGTACCGACCTCCATCCGATCTTTAAGGTACCAATGGCATAATTTCTGCCTTAAACTGGACTAGCCCCGCTAGCCTCTTATTATGACTGGACTAGTCCCACTAGCCTCTTACGTCCCAATCTAATCCATCAGGAATTCATTTGGAAAACCTTGAGTTGGAAAAAGGTAGGTTTACTAAATTCATTTTATCATTACCAAGAATATGAAATCATTCGGACTCTTTCAAGTCGAAACTCATTCTTAAGATCAATTTCAAGAATTCAAAGTTAAGGGAATGAATCAGGGATAAGCAAAGTTCACTTCTAGAGATCTTGATCAATGATAACATAGTACTCAAGTTAGGGAAATCAAAATTGTTTCAAGGATCAATAGAGGATAAGGTAAACAAGGAATGAAGCATCATTACAAGGGGTTTGTAAAGGTACTTATAGGGTTTATAACAGTTCATAGTATAATAAGTGAATAAGAAAAAGAAGGTTACCAAAGGTTGGATCAATAAGCTTATCAATAACAAGTTCACAAGATCAATGACAGGGGTACTTTACTTTAACAGTTCAATACTCTACATGGCATGAACAATATCCTCTCTATAACCATTTACACAAGTAATTAGAGTTACTTGCCTGAATTCGCTTTCCTGAAGGTTGAACTACTACCACCTAGTATACCTTTCCCTTTCCTAGCCTGAATGCCCTCACGCTCCGAATCTACAATCCAAAACCAAAACCTTAATTAGTTTCTTAACTCACGTTCCCGGAACGCTTAACTTTCCCCTTAAACTCAATACCCTAAGGGTATGCATATATATATACACTCACCATAAACACATATACGCATATACTATCACTCGCATATCCAAACTAAATAGACGTCATATCACGTATTGTAATATAAACATGACATATAACATTTAATCCTTGTATATTAAACTTTATACTCGAGTTATCATATCAATACATAATCTCGTATCAAAACGACTCAAAAACCTTCTTTTTACATCACTTAATTCGAACCAAACAAGCAAATAAACCACATTATTCTTAGAAATCTCACATGCATTCACTTTAGCATCAAATCAATCATTTTTATAGTCATAAACCATTCGGCTTTATTACAAAACACAAACAAAAGATCCAATGATCCTTTTAAACTCTAATCTTGTCAATTACAACCTATAGCTTAACATGAAATTATTATTTCTTTCATATCTAACTCCAATTTATCATAGAAACACACAAGCAATACTTTAAGCATATAATCCATCTATATTTCTATATATCCAACTTATACCATTCGAAGTTCTCAAAAGTCATCACATGCAACACCACAATTTGACATGCAAGTATAGAGATCATTTATACTCTTTAGTGTATACCAAAATTCATCCTTTAAAACCTTTTTCAAAGAAAATCAAAGCAAAATTAATCCCTCAAACTAAAACTCTTTATAAGCTTGAATCGAAATTAAAAACCCATTTTCTAAAGTAAAAATTCGAACTAAAAACTCTTTTAATCAAAACCAAAGATTCTTTTATTCTTAAATCTTAAACACCTTAAGCAAATGACTACTCCTATCCTTTTTACTCAAAAATTCGAACCAACTCTAGCACAAAACCAATCAAGTCACTTACAACCAACTTAATGCTACCATTCATACTATCACACAATAAAAATAATCCTTCCCCCTTAATTTTTATAAAAAATTTTGAACCTAGCAAAGGTTCAAAACCAAAAGAAGCCTAAAACATTGACATGCAATAACTTTTAGGGACATGCATATGGATTCTTATGACATGCATACCATTTTAATCATCTAAATACCAAGATCACTTACTAATAAACCTTACATACAATCTTCTAAGCATAACACTTCATTACCAACAACACTTCAAGAAATCATCAAATATCAAACATGCAATTAGTATCTTAGCAAAATCATACTATAGCACTTGGAAAATCACACTTTGAAAATCCACCGGCTTTCCTTGGATCATGGTCGGTGGTGGTCGAACTTAAGAGTGCCCATAACAGGTCTCCTCTTGAGTTTTAAACCACAAAATCACTTTAAACTTCTCTTATGATCATATATCAAGAAATCATATTTCCTTGAACACAATCATGGAGATTGAATTATGAAATCTACATAAACACTTACATGCAAATGTTGTTTGAGTAGTATATCGAAAATAGAAATTATGGATGGTAAAATCTTTGAATTTGGATGAGTTTTTGTTGTTGCACGCAAGAGAGAGAAGAGAGATAGGGAGAGAGCCGAGAGAGAGTGATCGAGAGAGAGTGAGAAAGAGAGAGAGAGAGAGAGAGAGAGAGAGAGAGAGAGAGAGAGAGAGAGAGAGAGAGAGAGAGAGAGAGAGAGAGAGAGAGAGAGAGAAGAGTGTTCACGGGAAAGGAGAGAAAGAAGAGGGGGAGATGAGCTAGTATTTTTAATAGGGGCAAGGGTAGTTTAGTAATTTACTAATCCCTTTTCTTTATTTGATTTCCTTTCTCTTTTTACTCTAATAAAATAGAAATTGAATATTAAATATATATCTCTCAGAAATTTAAAAATTATTACGAATGACAATTTTAAGACGTAGATCTCGAAATTAGCTTTCCAACCATTACTCATAATAAACTTTTGAGCGTACGGTTGATTTTATATGATTTTTATAAGTTTATGCTAAAAATAGAATTTTAATACATAAAAATCATTTTAAAATGCAACGATCATGAAATAAATCCGTCTATCATTTTTAGAAAGTCTCTAGGACTATTTCGAAGATAACAAAACAAATCTCATGCCTTTACCTTACTCAGATAATTTTATAAAAATGTGTAAAGGTTAAATAAACCTTATTTAAATCAAATAATCCCCTTAAATCCATAAAAATATTAACAGATCACGTAATCACGCATACAGACAAGCAAGCACATATACTCACACATCACAACTCATGTCTGATCATAAAAAAAATTCCTTTTTAATATTATTCTTCTTTACGCGTATTGGGTCACGTTCTGCCTTACGGCCCGACGCTCTGCGTTTCAATTACGCTTCACAATATCATTACCGACCGACACGTCACTAGAACGCAATACTTTACTTATACATTCATTTCACATAATAACACATAATTCACATTTTAAATACTTTAATCCCATTTTAGGACGGGTTTCGTTCTACTTGACGGCCCGACAAGACAGCTTAACTCCTAAGCTGACTCTTTAAATTGGAACGCTTCTATCTACGCTCCCAGATACTAATATATAATAAAGACATTAAACACTTAATCTCATAATTTATAATCACATCACATAAATCATACTTTTATTTACTTAATTACGTCACAAAATTCTCAATCGTCATAGACCATATAAGCCTACCAAGCTCTCTGTTGCAGTTGGTAATCAACCAGCAAAGTCCATACCAAAGAAGAAAGGTCATTACAAAGTTGAAGACATCTCATCTATTGCCAAGGATGCAAGGGTAAGGCATTTTCTGCATAGTGCCATTGATAATGTCATGTCAAACAGGGTAATTAATTGCAAGACTGCAAAGGAGATATGGGATGCTTTGGAGACAAGATGCCAGGGAACTGATGTAATAAAAAAAAGGAGGACTATACTCACTCAAGAGTATGAGCACTTTGACTCAAAAGCTGATGAGTCATTAACTGACTTATATGGCAGGTTTGTCAAACTCTTGAATGATCTGTCACTGGTGGAAAAGGAATATGATCTTGAAGATTCAAATCTAAAATTCCTTTTAGCTCTTCCTGAAAATTGGGATTTGAAGTCTACTACCATAAGAGACAACTATGACCTTACTGAAACTACTCTTGATGAAATTTATGGTATGCTCAAGACTTATGAACTTGACATGGATCAAAGGAGCAAGAGGCATGGAAGAAAGTCAAGGACATTTGCTCTTAAAGCTGAGGAGGAATCTCCTAAAGTGGTTGCCTCAAAAGGGGGCAAAGGAAAGGCTCTCATCATAAAGTCTGATTCAGAGTCATCATATTCTGATGAGGATGATTCAGAAACTGAAAGTTTACCTGAAATGGATGTTGATGCAGAGATGATACAACTGTGTGCTCTTATGGTGAAGGGTATCACAAAGATAGCCTATAGGAAATTCAGAAAAGGCAAGAAGTTTTCCAGGAAAAGTGGAAGTTCTGATAAGAAAGGGTTCAGAAAGTCTGAAGGCAAAGGAGGAAAGTCTGACAGAGGAGACAACTCAAATGTCAAATGCTACAATTGTGGTGAAACAGGCCACATATCTCCTGACTGCAAGAAAGGAAAAAGTGACAAAGGCAAGGCACTTGTCACAAAGAAGAAAAGCTGGACAAACATTTCAGATTCTGAACATGAGGTGAACTATGCCTTGATGGCAAATGCTGATAGCAGGACTGAAACTGCTGAATTAAAGGTACCTCAAACAACTTATGCTTTTCATACTGATGATATTACTGAGTTGAGATTATATCTTAAAACCATATTCATTAGTTATAGAGATCAGACTTTAACATGTGAAAGATTAACATCTGAAAATCTTGCTTTTAAAAAGAGAAATGACTATTTAGAAAAGGAGTTAGTTTTTCTTCATCAAACTAAGAAAGAAAAAGATGATGTTTTGTATGTTAGAGATGAAGTGTTAAAATTGAATGAATCTCTAAAAGCTGACTTAGAAAAGGAATGAGAGATTATCAGAACTTGGACTAACTCTGGCAGAACAACTCGGAATTTACTAAGTAGTGGAAACTGGAAAGAGGGCTTAGGTTATGGAGATGATAAAAGTGAGAAAGGAAATGAGCAAATTGAGCCAATTGTTGTTAAACAGACTGCTAAGCCAAAGGTAAATCCTGTTAAGTTTGTAGCAAAAACTGTAAAGTCTGATTCTGAAAAGATGAGAAAGTCTAGGACAGAAGTGAAAGAAAAGTCAACTTCTGACAAATCAAAACAGGATAAACCAGTTGAAGTTAACATTGGCTTAATGAAGAAGCAGCTTAAGCATAAGCTGAAAGAGATTAGAAATGTGAACAAGGTAAAGGAACCTAGGAAAAATAGGAATGGAAAGGAAGGTGTGAATAAAAACAATAATTATATGCATGTTCCTAATGCTCCTAGAAAGAAATGTTATAAATGTGGAAACTCTAACCATCTTGCTTCTTTTTGCAGGAAAAATAAAGATATAAACTCTTTACCTCCTAAATCAGGAGTTAAGAGTCAGTCTGTTAGGTTTAAACCATAAAATCTTTGTTTTCATTGTGGTAGTTTATGGCATTCCATTTATACTTGTAAGGAATATCATAGTTTGTACTATGATTATTATCAAATAAAACCTTCTTTGAAGAAAGTTATTATTATTCCTTCTAGTGTAAAGTCTAAAGCAAAGTCTGATATAAATTCTAATAAACAGCATGTTAGCATAAACTCTGAAATTAAATCCGCTGCAAATGCTAACAAACTTAAAAAGGCCAAAGGATCTAAGCAAGTCTGGGTCCTTAAAACTAACCAATAGTGCTCTTTGTGATTGCAGGGCAACATGAAAAACATCCTACTTTTGGACAGTGGATGTTCAGGACATATGACTGGAAATAAAGCCCTGCTATCAGACTTTGTGGAGAAAGCTGACCCAGAAGTTTCTTATGGAGATGGCAACATGGGAAAAACTCTGGGATATGGCAATATCAATCTTGGGAATGTCATCATTGAATCAGTAGCTCTTGTCTCTGGACTTATACTCAAATCTGTGACAGAGGTTATCATGTGGATTTCTTTGAAGAACACTGTGAAGTTGTGAGCAATTTGAAAAGATATCTTTGATATATTACTTATTTTGGTATTTGTACGATTAAACATAAAATTTAAGTACACTTAGATCCTCTCCATTAGGACATGATTTTAATTGATCCAGAATAAAGTCAAATAGTCAAACTAGCTAAATTATTTTCAAGACTATTTATAAAAGAGATATTCCATTATTCTAAAAATATCAAAATTATATTTTATGGAATATATCTCTAAGGCAAGTTGATCAGATAAGAAATATCAAGTTATGATATTTTTTAGATCACAGTTGCAACATCAATAAGGCAACAAGCTCGAATAAGGAATATATCAGAAATATTCTTTAGAGATCTCGTGCTAAATCAAAAATGTTTTACTCTTCACTCCTAAATATATTTTACATCCTTCAGAAGAGATTTTATTCAAATTTTATTAATATTCATGATTGAAGCATTAATATCCATTTTCACACCCATCTGTGTGTTTGTAAAGTAATTTTCTCCCGTTTCATAAAATCAGTATTTCTCGGAGAAAATTATTTAAAAATACTCAAAAATATTTTCCATTACTCAAATACATTTTATATATTAGGAAATATATTTTAAGTATCTATACAAGTCAAAACTTTGGTCAAAATATCCATCTCATTCATTCCAAGACCAATAGTATTTTTACTCGGAAGTAAAGGCTGACAGACTCGCTTTAAATCTAAATAAATACTTCCACATACTAGAATGACTTGAAATTTGGTATTGATCACTTAAATGGTATTTTATATGCATATAAAAATTTCGTAGCATTTCGAGAATTTTTGTCCGGGCACAAATTTCGAGGCAGTTGGTCCCACAGTTGACCACGTTTGACCTAGCTACCACTGACCATTATTGACCAAACTTTGCAGGACATCATTTTATAATATTTAGGTAATTATCATATTTTTATGATATTTATTTAAGAGTTTTTGGGGTGGTCATAATTAATGGTGCTTAATCCTTAATTAAAGTAATTAAAGAATTATTAAAAGAAAAAGAAAATATATATTTAATATATATATATATATCAGCTGAGATTTTAATGAATACAAGATTGTTCTTCCTTCCCACTTTCAAAGAAACACAACCTACTTGCCATATCATCAATCCATGTGATACACTCCATCCACCATTCATTCCTTCTCAAATCTCAACCATTCAATCCACCCAACTTCCTCTATAAATAAACCCCCACCCCAACCCATTTTAACGAAGCTAAAGAGCCAAATAATTGCTGGAAATTTTTCAAGAACTGCCTCTCTTCATCTCTTTCAAATTCTATACACACACTTCTTCTCAAAAACCTTCTCTCTCTTAAATATATACACATATACTTAAGGTTTTTGATATCCAAGCTTAGCTTCACCCAACCAAGCTTGTTCCCACCAAGTGAGTTCATCCACCACCACTTTCCGGCCTCCTCAAGGGCTGCCCAAGTTCTTTCATAGTGCCAAAATCCGGCCGAACCTCCGGCGCATTTTTCCGGCGAACTTTTCCGACTTTTTTCCAAAAGTGGTGAGTTTTTAGCTTCTTCTTTGGTTTTCTTTATTTTGAGCTTTGTACTTAAATTATCTACTTAATCTCAAGCTCTAATACAAGATCTCCTATAAATAAGGTTCTCTAAGAAAAGAGAACAAAGATTCGAACTCAGAATTCGAATAAGTACTTGATCTTCAAACCGAAGCTCTAAACGAAGAAGATCCATAATATACAAGTACTTAAATCTCTAAATAACTCCTCACAAGTGAGATTTCATAAATCTCTAAATAACTCCTCACGAGCGAGATTTCATATTTGACATCACGAGTTGGTCAATTACTTGCATTTTATTTATCTCGACCTTGACCAACATATTTCGTGAAATAGTATAACTACGAAAGGTATCATTTTATAATCTCGCTAACATCTCTAGTGTTCCGAGAGATTATAAATCGATCAATAGTGATCTTCATCATTTCATCAAATATAAGAGACAGATTAATTCACACGAGTTGGCCAATTACTCGCACTTCTATTATTTGGATCTTGGCCAACGCATAGTTCGTGTATATAGTCCAATTACGAAAGATATTGTATAATCCCCTTCTAGCACCTTAGTGTTCCGTGGGGTTCTTATTCGATATATATAAACTTCGTAATCATCCGTCTAAGCTTCAAAGGTGTATTTAATCACACGAGTTGACCAATTACTTTGCATTTCATTTATCTCGATCTTGGTCAACGCATAGTTCGTGTATATAGTATCATTACGAAAGGTATCACTTATAACCCCTTCTAGCATCTTCAGTGTTCCGGGGGATTTTAAGTCGATCAATAGTAAACTTCGTAATCATCCACCTAAACTTCAAAAGCACAAATTCAAAGCCAATTAATTGCACTTCTATTATTTGGACCTTGGCTAAGAATCATAGAACCTATAAAGTTGCTTGAAGTTAAAAGTATACTTTGACCACATAATCGTCAAATCATAAGTATACTAAATCCATAAGCCTAAGAGCTTAAAAGGATAGGTACAATTCCGAGATTATAACCAAAGTATTCTTCGATCCATAAATATATAATCGAAAGAAGAAGAATACAAAAGAAGTCATAAGCCATAGTGCTTATACATATATACAAGACTTCTTATTACTCCGATAAACATATATTTTACAAAGACGGAGTAATCATGAGTATACTTGACATATAAATATATATTCCGAGTTAAGTATACGTATTGAGCTTGAAGATCAAGGGAGTCATAATCCATATTTATTATACATATAAAGGACTTCTTATATTACTCCGATTAACATATAATCCATAGAGACGGAGTAATCAAAAGTATACTTGATATAACATTTTATATCTCAAGTCAAGTATACATATAGAGTATTAATATTCTTATTTGAATATTATGCTATCTTTTGGGTTAGTACCGTAACATACTAGTTCAACACATATCTTCTCTATACTTTATGTTTTATGGATTGTCTTATTAGTTTCGCAGTGAGGTTAGGTGACGTGAGGTGATCTTCGTTCTAAGACCCAAGTCTCATACGCACTAGCGGGGAGTTAGTCGTATTTGCACCGTGAAGAAGAGGAAAGACCCAAGACCGGATACTAAGATCCGAGACCGGTGAAAGCTAAGGAAGCCAAGTCCAAATAAGGGATCTACATTAACTTTGAAGAGATAGCGGGGAGTTATTGTCTAAGATAAGTTATGTAGGAATTACATTTATTTTGAGGTGGTGACCATTGTGTTACGCACCAAGATAAATATTTGTAATGGTGTAAAGGCTTCTCCGCCTACTAAAGGAGCGAGTTTATATTAAGGGAAAATCCCGAGTCCGGGAGAGGAGCTCGGGGACTGGAGTAGGGGTGAGCGGATCTATTAGAGGTTGCGCCATCGCGAACCAGGATAAAATCACCGTATGGTATTTTCTTTCCTTGCACTTTATTTTCCGCACATATAAACTGCATAACCACTCGGTAAAGTTTTAAAAAGGGATAAAATTATTTTAAAGTGCCATAATAAATTTTAAATTGGTAATTAAGCTATTCAACCCCCCCCCCCTTCTAGCTTAACATAGCCCTCATACGGGACCTAACAATTGGTATCAGAGCAGTGCTTTTTAACGTGTTTGTTAAGTGATTTGCAGATTTACAGGCACAACAAAAAGTGTTCCAAATGGCGTATATTAATCCCGTTGGTTGTGGTGAAGGATTGTCAAGCTCACGACCTCCTCTGTTCGATGTCACCAACTTTGAAACATGGAAAACTAGATTTCGCATTTATGCAAGATCTCAAGGAGTCAAAGTTTGGATGGCTATCGAAGATCGAAGACGGTGTTCGTATATGTACCAAAATTATTGATGACATCCTCATCAAAAAGAAGGTTAGTGAATACAATCTCGAGGAAGTAGCCACAATGAATATAGCCGCCAAGGCAGAAATGGTTCTCACAAGTGCACTTGCGGAAAAAGAATACAAAAGAGTAAATAATTGCAAGTCGGTACAAGAGATGTGGAACAAATTAGTGGTAACCTATGAAGGAACCACTGATATAAAAGATTCTCGGATGGAAACATTGATCCAAGATTATGAGAACTTTAAACTCCAAGAAGGAGAAAATATCATCGATATGGAAACAAGATTTACTCGTATAATCGATGAATTATCTCAACTTGGAAAGAATTATACTCAAAATGAAAAGAATAGAAGAGTGCTTAAATCTCTACCTCCAAGTTGGAAAGTCAAAGTTACTACTATAAAAGAGATGCACAATCTAAAAGAGTATAAGATTGATAACCTCTTCGGAAATCTTCGTGCTTACGAAGAAGATAATATTCCGGAAAAGGTTGCTCCAAAAGTGGAGGACAAAAAGAAAAATATGGCACTAAAGGCCATATTAACAGATGAAGATGAAAGCGACGAGGAGTTTAACGAGGAACTTCAAAATCTCAATGAGAGTGAAATTGCTCTTCTCATAAAATAACTTCGTCGTGTGCTTCAAAGCAAAGCTCAAAGATACAGAAAAGGTTTCTTAAAATCAAATAATCAACAAAGAGTTTTTAACTCTAACGGAAGGCCTAATTACTCCCAAAATTATTCTTCTAACTATAAGAATAATTTTCCATCAACGAGCTACAACAAAGGAAAAGGCAATCAAAATATGAATACCTATAGTAATGCTAATGTCTCTACTACTCATCCCGTTTACACTCCTCCAAAACCAAAAGATGCATCTCCGGAGGAAACACAAGATGTGTGTGTAGAGTGTAAACAACCCGGTCACTATAAAAGAGAATGTCCTAAACTTTCAAAGGGACGAAGTCTCGTGGCTGAAAATGGTTGGAATTTGAGTGAAGATGAAGAAGCTCCGGAAGCTAGTGAAAAATCTATGCTTGATGGCTCTCGGAGAAGAAACTACATCTAGGGAAGTCTCCTCTACAAATGAAGAGGTAACATTTAACTACGTCTCAATTAAGTCATTATTGGATGAATCTAATTTATCACTTATGGACATGAATAAGCATGATTTAATTGGACTTGTGGTAGAATATAAAATTAAATACAAAGATATTGATCAAAGGCTTCACTTAGTATGGTCCGAGAAAATGAAAATAGAAGAAATACATCATACTCGAAATAAAGAGTATACTTGGATGATGGACTCAAGAGTCCAAGATGAAAAAGACATCTCTAAAAGATCAAAACCATCTCATAAAGGTTGAAGTAAATAAACTTCAAGAAGATATAATCAACCTTGAAACAGAGAATATATCACTAATCCTCAAAGAGGAAGAGATGGTACGTGAAAAGGTTCAATTGAATGAAAATATATGTGAACTTCACGTTGATCTATTGAACCTAAAGATTCAAATGGAATCAAGTGTTCAAAATAAAGAAACATCTTCTAAAGACAATCTTGATAAAGAAAATGAGCTAATAAAGATCAACGAGCTTACAATTGAAGCTCAAAAGTTGAAAGAAGAAAATCATAAGCTCATAGCTCAAGTTAAGGATCAAGAAATAATCCTTAACAACAAGATTGATGCCTTACAAAAAGATAATGAAAGTCTTGAAAATGTTCTTCAAAGATTTACAAAAGGCAATAAGATGTTGGATCAAATGGTGCATACAAAAACCTCATACAATCATGAAGGTTTAGGATATAATAAGAATTCTCCTCCTAAAAATAATATTCGGAGATTTGTATCACCAACTAAGACTTCACCCGAATCACCATCGTATAAATGTTCTTATTGTAACAAGATTGGACACACTGTTCAATATTGTAAATTCAAGAATGGTGAAATTAAGGGGAAACATGTATGGATTCGCAAGGAATCATACAAAAAAGATGATAAGTGTGTGCCTTACAAAAATATGGAATATAAAGATCAAAGGCAACAAAGGTCTCATCAACCTACTACATTTCCAAATAGAAGCAACCAACATCATGTCAAACATAATGATTATGCACTTAAAAGACAACAATTTCTTAGATATGCATATCATCATGATAATAATAGACATAATGTTTATCATGCTCAATCTAGATTCTATGGTACATCTAGAAATTACCCAACTAGGAATTATGTACTTAGAAAGGTTCATGTTCTTAAGGAAGATAATAACATGCCTAGATATGCTTATAAACATTCAAATGCTCTTTATGATGTACTAACCCCAGGATCCTCAAGACAAAGGGGTACCTATAAATTTAATTAATTTGTTTTGTAGGTTTGTCTTTCCATGAAATAAGACATATGGTACCTTGATAGTGGGTGTTCAAGATACATGACCGGCAACAAGTCACTCTTGAACAACATTAAAAAGGTTACCGCGGGGAGCGTAACATTTGGAGATAATGGCAAAGGAAACATTGTCGGCATCGGGGATATCGAAAATGGAAAGGTTAGAATTTCTGACGTACAACTAGTCACCGGATTAAGGTACAATCTTCTCTCCATTAGTCAACTATGAGACAATGAATACAAGGTAATCTTCTACACTACTCATTGTTCAATGTTCAATTTTAGATAAATCCGGAAAGTTGGTCCTCACTTTCCCCAGAAATAAAAATGTTTATATATGCGATATGAGCAAGCAAGTGATCGTATGCCTAATCACTATAAATGATGATCCATGGCTATGGCATCGAAGATTAGGACATGCCAACATGAAGTTGATGAAAAATTTATCAATTAAAGACCATGTACGAGGTATACCAAAGTTAAACTATCAAAAAGATCATACTTGTGAAGCTTGCGAAATAGGGAAACAAATTCGAGCCTCTCACAAAGCAAAATTTATGGTATCTACCTCACGACCTCTCGAGTTATTACATATGGATCTTATTGGTCCAGTTCCTATACAAAGTCTCGGAGGTTGTACATATACGTTAGTAATCGTAGATGATTATTCACGATTTATGTGGACGGAATTTCTCAAAGCCAAAAGTGATGCTTTTAAATCCTTTTCCTCTCTATGCAAAAGGATTCAAAATTAACAAAATACGACCATAGTCTATATAAGAACCGATCATGGTAAATAATTTGAGAATTCCAGTTTTACCAACTTTTGTGATGAACGTGGCATCACACATATTTTTTCCGCTCCATATACCCCACAATCAAATGGAGTCGTTGAAAGGAAAAATAGAACACTCCAAGAAATGGCTAGCACAATGCTAAATGAATATCGTCGACCAAAATATTTTTGGGCCGAGGCCATGTCGACGGCTTGCCATATTCTTAATCGAATTTTACTACGACCTATAAAACAAAAGACTCCTTACGAGCTCTACTTTGGCAAAACTCTAAAGTTAAGCTACTTTCGAGTATTCGAAAGCAAATGCTTCATATTAAATTCAAAAGAATACCTTACAAAATTTGATCCTAAGTCGGACGAAGGTATATTTCTTGGATACTCGAATAATAGTAAATCTTACCGAGTGTTTAATCAAAAGTCGCTTGTGGTGGAAGAATCAATGAATGTAGCATTTGATGAAAGTAAACCACATGCGAAATATAAAGATCTTGTTGATCAAGAAAATGTTGATAAAGATGATATTGAAATTATCATTCGACAATTTGAAAATATGGATCTCGGGAGTCCCGTCAATAAGAATCCATTAGAAATAGACGAAAAAGAGGATGAACTACCCAAAGCCATTACTATAATAAGTCATCCACTTGAAAATGTTCTTGGAGACCTAAGGAAGGGAGTTCAAACGCGGTCACAAGTTCAAAACGTTGTAAATCATCTTAGCTTTTTATCTCAAATAGAACCTAAGACCGCTAAAGAGGCTTTATTAGACGAGGATTGGATCTCTGCAAGCAAGAGGAACTACTCCAATTTACTCAAAGTAAAGTTTGGGAACTTGTCCCAAAGCCTCGTGATACCTCTATAATTGGCACCAAATGGGTATTTCGAAATAAATTAGATGAAAATGGAATGGTAGTTCGAAATAAAGCGAGATTAGTCGCACAAGGATATACCCAAATGGAAGGTATAGACTTTGATGAAACATATGCGCCGGTAGCAAGAATAGAAGCAATAAGAATGCTACTAGCCTATGCATGTCATAAAAATATTAAAGTATACTAAATGGATGTGAAATTTTCATTCTTAAACGGGATATTAAAAGAAGAAGTATATATCAAACAACCTCCCGGTTTTGAAGATGCAAACCATCCAAATTACGTCTATAAATTATATAAGGCCCTATATGGGTTAAAACAAGCTCCAAGAGCTTGGTATGAAAGGTTGAGCAAGTTCCTCTTAGAAAATAAATTTAGAATGGGAACGGCTGATAGAACCTTATATACGAGGCAAGAAAATGATGATATATTGCTCATACAAATATACATAGATGACATCATCTTTGGTTCAACAAATGATGCACTATGTAAAGAATTCTCAAAAAATATGAGTAAAGAATTTTAAATGAGTATGATGGGAGAATTAAACTTCTTTTTAGGATTGCAAATAAGGCAATCAGATGAAGGCATCCATATCTCTCAATCAAAATATTATAAAGAGATGTTGAAAAAGTTTAAAATGGAAAATGCCAAACCCATCTCTACTCTTATGTCTACATCCGATAAATTAACGGAAGATCCAAAAGGAATTCCTGTAGATACAAAGAAATATCGAGGAATGATAGGTAGCTTGCTCTATATCACTGCAAGTCGTCCCGATATTCAATATAGTGTTTGTAAGTGTGCTAGATTTCAAGTCGCACCAAAAGAATCTCATTTATCAGTGGTAAAAAGGATATTGAGATATCTTAAAGGAACCACTGATGTTGGTCTTTGGTATCCTAAGGGTATACCATTTGACTTAGTATGTTTTTCTGATTCGGACTATGTCGGGCATTTAGTTGACATAAAAAGTACTAGTGGTACGTGTAGTTTCTCGGTGGATGCCTAGTTTCTTGGTTTTCAAAGAAATAAAACTCCGTATCCATCTCGACTACAGAAGCTCAATATATAGCAGCTGCAAAGTGTTGTGCTCAAATATTATGGATGAAGCAAACACTTGCTGACTATAATATAAAATTTGAAGTGATCTCAATATTATATGATAATACGAGTGCTATTGATCTTAGCAAAAATCCTGTATTACACTCAAGATCCAAACATATAGATGTGAGACATCACTTCTTACGTGATCATGTCAATAAAGGCGACATTAAAATGACTCATATAGATACTGAGTTCAATCTCCCTAACATATTCACAAAACCATTGAATTCCGAAAGATTCACTAAACTCCGCTTGGATTTAGGAATGTTGGAATTAATAAAATAGATAGACAATGGAATTCTTATATATCTTTTGGGATATTTAAGCCTATCTCATGAAAAGGATATTTTCTCGATCGAGTTATTAAGTCTCGTAAATTCAGATTTGTCAATAAAGAAATTTATTGATCGGATTTAGTGAGATCTTATATAGCTTTGATTAAACGGGAAAATAAACTGTTCAAGTAATTATTTAAATTACAATTGAGATTTATAAAGGCTAAATACATATATATATATATATATACTATTTTTAAGATAAAAATTATATCTTATTATTAGTAATTATATATATATATATATATATATGATTATTTGGGTTTATCAAAAATCTATTTTCGAAGTATATACAAATAAATAATTTTTGGATTAAATATTATTCTTTTTAAATCCCGCCCAAATAATAGTCAAGGCCAAAAGTCAATATAAGACCCAAAAACATATCAATATATATACATATATATATATAACCCAGCCCAAAATCATTCTATATCAGCCCATTTTTTAAAAAACCAGAAAATTAAACGTTTTAATCTAGGCCATTGATCATTTGTTTAGATCAATCTAAGCCATCCATTTCGGTTAATATAAAACTGAATACACTGTTTGCACAGTGCACTCATTTTCATTCCTAACCCTAACCTCTTCTCTCATTTTTTCCGCCTCTTCCTTCTCTCTATAAACCCTAGATCAATTTCATCGTTTTCTTTCAAAAACTCGATGAATATACACAAATACTATGCATATTACTCATATCTCATCGTTTGTAACATACGATTGAAGGTTAATCATGTTTGGGTTGGAAAAACGAATGATTTCGATGATAAAAATCAATGATTCTTATATGAATCCATCGAGAATCATCAAATCGAACATTCGAATCATGTTTATATACATATATACTTTCGATTTGATTCGATTATAACTGATTTGATAAAACCCTAACCATTTTATTGAGATAATATACAGGAGAAGAACGGAATAAAGGCTAAAATCAATCAGAGATAAAGAAAAATGGATGCATGCAGAGTTTTGGAAGTTGACTCAGTCCGCAACTGAGTCAACCAGGTAAGACCTGTAAGCTAGGCCAGGCTACTGGCTCAGGTATGAACAGATCTAACCCTAAATGTGTGTTACTGATTTAGTTTTTGTGAAACTGAAGATTTGAAGCATCTGAGATTGAAAATTATTGAATTATATGTGCTATTTGTGGAGACTACTTGAAAGATATGTTTATTTCTTTTCAAAATAGACTTGGTTTATGAAATAGTTGAAAAAATCGAATTCAAATATAATTAATTGCTTATACGAGATCATAAATTGAGATATATATATATATATATATGTTAGTTGAGGAATTTCTTGAAATATGTCTCTGGAGTGATATGAACAAAACTTTATGTGTGATAATTTTTGATAAAATTAAGTCAAACATGACTGATTGATCAAAATTGATATATGTAACTTGTATGTGAACTTTTGATTGAGATACAACTTTATTTTGATCCAAAAATTGACTCTGTTTTTTTTTGTGTTATCTGGGAAAATCAAGTTGAGTGTAAGTGTTTAAACATATGTGATCATAACTTGATATAGACATGTGATGTGTGTAATTATATTCTTGGTATGTGTCACTGATTTGATTAAAATAAAACTCCAGGTGTAATTTATTAGGTAAAATCAAGACTATAGTTGATTATGCGCTAGTTGTGATCAAAATTGATATATATATATGTGTGAATTGTTAGTCAATTCTTGTGCAAAATGTATCTTGACTTGAGTTAACTGCTATTCTGGGTATAACAGTCTTGAATAAATCAAAATAAACTAAGATTAAGTCAATTTCTGTGGTTTATATGTTTGGCATGTATGCTGAGTGACTATATTTAGTAGTTGAGCACTATCACTTGAATGAAATCCAGAATTTGAACTCAATGGTATGATTGATTTATCTGAATAAATTGAAAACAAATGGATAATGATAATCTGTGGTTAATCTGAATACTTGTAATCTGTAAACATTGTTTTAAATGCAATTATATCTTAATTAAGATAATCATGTTAATTTGATATAACCAAGTGCTCTGTGATTAGGTAGACATATATATAATTGATTCAATTCAAAATATGAACCGCCTTTAGATATGAACTAATTTGGTATAAACTGATTAAGTGTGAACTTTTCTTGACATAATCTAACTCAGTGTGTAAGATGCATAGATAATACTTAATATTGTATGATCTAAAGAATCTATGTGCTTTTATTAAAACTGCTCCTTAGTTCACTTAATCAAATATAACTCAGGCTTGGTTATACTCAATAATTTGATAAAGTTATGTTAACTGATCAACTTGTAATTAACTATAATTTGCTCTCAGCCATAACTACTTAGCAAGATATAAATTATAATCCATGGTTAAATCAATTATATGTGTAGAATCTCTTGAATGTAACTACAAACTGAAATTGATTAGAGTAACTTAATCACTAAACACTGCTTTAATCACCTGTGTATCTTCAAATAAGTACAAAAGTGTGTAAGTTATTTAGAAATGCATACTGATCCATGGCTGTGTTAATGTTTATGAGAATTATGTGCTTAACAGTGTATCATGTATCTGGACTCATTGTATCTTATCAGTATCTACTTGAATCAATCTACAATGTATCATGTGCTTGTGATCTTTTGAAATATGTGCACTTGTTTGCTTTGTCAGATTTATTTGAATTTAAAATGTGATATACTTCTTGATTCATTGAACTTCCGTGTACTTCAATCTTTATCTTTACCTGTGATATATGTACTCTTGTACACTATGATTGATTATACAGTGATGATTTAATATAGAGTTAATATATGAATTCAAAGGCTTAAAGCAAGTAATTGAAACACAAGCACACACTGCCCTCACAGAAAGACCTGGCAGGGGAGCCATGAGCACCTCTGTATCTGGATCACTGTTGTGATTAATGGCCACTTAGAGATCTTAGGAGAAAAACTCTAAAATGCCATGAAGAAATTGTGTTTAAATCTGACTTATTGTTTATTCTATGTGATTGTGTGATATTAATTGCTATCTGAATTAAATGGAATTGCACATGTTATATAAATGCATCAGTTGTGTTAAATGTGATATTATTCTCATTCATTCCTTATCATTTAACATAAGCTACCTATAGATATAAATGCATTATTCTGTGTTAAAAACAAAAAGGTTATTCTATTAATATCTTTGAAAAGGTGTTACTCTTTCTGCATATTCAAGACAGCAAACTAAATATTCTTAAATGCACAATTTTTCATCTTATTAGAGTCTATGTGTTAGGGTATGCTGCACTTCACCTTTATGTCACACAGTTTCCCAAAATATGTGTACTATATACTTAAAACAGTTTTAAAATATTATAATTAGGCACTTCATGTCACTATTTACCTATAACTGCTATAAATATATCATGCCCCAGAATAACTAAGTAAATACCTAGGATTTGGACTTATGTGACACAACATGCTACGGAAAACTGCACTTAATGATAAACACTAATAATGAACAGTAAAAGTGACTTTAAAATGAAATTATTTTCTAAACTGATCTTGGATTTTGTGCAATGTGCATGCATATATACTTGTTACTTGCTGCATTCACACATAATTAGAAAAAGCTTATCTTCTCTACTTTACAAGTCATGAATCCAAATGCAATGCCATATTACCCTAGACCAAGACCAGCCATAACCAATCCATATCTACTTTAAGATATGGAAAAGAAACAGTTTATCCACCACAAAAATTCTGCCTTCAAAACTGTAAACACTTCCGAGTCCAGAAACCCTAACCAAAGAGCCTTGTACAAAAACCTTAGAAAAGGATTTAGAAATCACACCATTCCATTCTATCAAAGCAGAAAATTCCAAATCCCAAATGCTCAAAACCCTAGACCCTCTAAGACTTTTCAAGCTAGGGTATACACTAGGAAATCAAACCTCAGAAATGAATCAAACACAAACACAAACACAAACAATTCCAAACCCCCTCCTCCAGACCTTGAAAACCCTTCCAACTCAAAGAAATACCTAGACCTTATAAAAAATGTCCAGCCTGGCATTTGTGTGAATCTGACTGGTGAAGTTGAGAAGGTAATCAGAACTGCTAAATGGGATGGGTTAGTCTTTCATTTGTGCAGACAGTACTTCATACATTTGATGGGTGAATTCTATTACAACATGAATATCATAAAGGGAGTAGACGGTGTGCTGCATTTTACTACCACTGTGAACAAGAAGGTTATTTGCATTGATAACAAGAGTCTATATAGAGCTTTGCATTTACCTTTACACTTGTGTGAACTTCCTTGTCATGATATTTATTCCTTGTTTGTGTTTAACAAAGCTGATTATGAGTTAATGTTGGGTGTCCTCTGTGAGTCTGATGTGCCTTTGGGGTTGTGTGATGTTAACTGTGGTATCCATTTTAAGCATTTTTAAAGGGGTATTTCAACACTTAACTTTAATAATTAGGGCCAATGTGTTACTTAAGCCTAATCAAAGCAAGTATTTTAACTTTTATGATGTAAAACTCATTTACCTCATTTATAATAACAAGATAAACTTCAGTATATCCTATGTAATCTTGTTAAACATGATAAATGCTAATCTGGTAGGATACATGCCCTATGGTCTTCTTATTACATGTTTCTTTCTGATGTATAATGTTCACCTTTCTGAAAAATTTGCTAACTTGGGTGATTCTCATATCACCAAAGACCATATAAGACCTCAGATCTCCCTTACAACCTGTGAACCTCAAGAGGTTGAACCTACTGTACTTCCTCCAGTACTTAGAGAAGAAGACATCTTCCTCTCAAATTATGAGTCTGTGAGAGTCATGATTAGTGAGCTTAAAACTGAACTTAAAAAGGTTAAAATAGAAAATAAAGAGATTAAGGACAAGGTGGCTTACCTAGAAAGTGTAACTATATCCTGTAAGAATAGGATTTCCTATTTAGAGAACCTAGTTGGATCAAACCTAGGGGAACCTAGTTTGACTGACCTAGAGATTGTGAACTCATTCCAAGTTCCAGTATCTAATGACTTAGATATGGTTCAGGAATTAGAGGATATAGGATTGGATGCTAGAGGACCCCCCATTGAACTATTACCTGATATGATTCATGTTTTTGATATGGATGGAAATATGGTTGGATGATCTGTGTTTGCTGAACTTGAAGTGGTGTTTGATTCTGTGCTACTTAAATCTGCTGATCTGATGATTAACTTTTGTATCTTTAAATTTATTTGTAATGATGCAACTGAAAGGAATATGTCCTAAGTCCAATCATGTATGAGGATTTAGGAATAACTTTTATGTAATATGTTTTGATTTCATTGATATTAATAAAAGACTTGTTTTGTTTTTATTACGGGCTTTATCTATTTAAGTGTTTAAATAAGATATACCATAGTTTAGAGTAAAGCTTTTTATGGATTATGATGAGATCATAATAGTGAGACCTAAAAAGATGATAACTCTAAACTTAAATAGTTCATGGTCATAGGATTACTAACTGGTAATTAATAATCCGCAAAGATCGGTACATACTATGCTTGCTTCATTATGAAGGATGTCTGTTCTCATAGACATTTGTGTGGTGACACTATAGCTAGTATGTAGGTGTTTATTATAGAATAAGTTCACTGAACATGACTCGCCCAGCTGAACAACTGATGGAGTTCACTAACACGTGTTAGCAGTTGTTCACATAGTGATAGTTGTACAAGTATCCTTAGACTTGAGGTCATCATAGTCATCTTGTGTACACTGAACTATGCTTTGGTTTAGTTGTTAGTCTCCAGGGACAATTATTAGGGCTCTTCTGGGTATAGGAATTTGTACACGAAGATAGTGTATGATCAATAAAGGATCTACCCCTTCCAGTGAAGGAAGCGAATGTTCAAGGCTGATCCACTTATGCTAGTTCAGGAATCTCTGGCCAGAGTGAATGAAATTAGAAAGGAGTTTCTGATTTGCATAGAACTACGCATAGTAAATGGTAAGCAAGTGATTAAATTAGATAGGCTTGACACGAGATCCATGCCTTGTATTTAATCGGGACATTGTAGGGTAGAATGAGTTTATTGTACGGTAACTATTCACTGAATAGGTTCTTGGTATTCTAAGCAGTGAATTCATATTATCCGGATAGTCGCGATATGCTGAGAAGTATCCCTCACGATGTAGAATAAATGTGATTAATTAATTAATCATATTTAATAAATTAGAGAATTTATATAAATAATGATAAAATAGTTTTATTATTATTTATTTCTACTACCGGCTTAATATTGAACCTATAGGGTCACACCATAAAAGGAGAATGATTTAATGGTGGAGGAATTAATTAATAATGGCTGATAATTATTTATTTATGAAATAAATAATTAATTGGCAAATTTTATAATTGATTAAATGAGATTTAATTGATTATAAATTAATTAAGAAAAGTTCTTAATATTATTAATTAAAGGATTTAATTTTTGGAAATTAAATCAAGAGAGAGAATTATTTCTAAAGTGTTTAGAAAAAGGATTAATAATTAAAAGGTGTTTTAATTATTAATAAGAATAATAAATGGGATAATAATAATAATATTTATGGGAAAATTTCAGCTGAAAATTTTGCCTATAAATACACTATTATAGACCCTATTTTATTCTAACCCACATCGAACCCCAAAACCCAAAAGGTTTGGAAAACCCAATTCTCTCCACCTCCTTCCTCCTCCTTAACATCGTTTTCTTGGTGGATACCGGTGGAGTGCTTCACACTTGAGGAGCAACTGCTAAGGATCTCTGATCGTTGTCTCCGAATTATTTTAAAAGGTTAGATTCGATCCCTCGAATTTTTATTCACGATTTATATGCTTTTATTTGGATTTTGTATGTGTAAAAGTGTTTTGCCATGCCCCTGCTGCGTTAAAAATCCAACAATGATATCAGAGCATAGGTTGTATGCATATAGATCTGTGGTAAAAATTTCAGAATTTTATGTGCTTGTATGAATTAATTATGATTTTTACAAGTTATATCATGGATTAATTTTGTCTGATAAAAAATCATTTCTCAGAATAATTTTGAATGTTGATCTGGGTTCTACAAGTATTGTAGATCGTGTGGGTATTTTTTTCATAATTTTATGTTGTATAGATTTTTTATTATGAATTTTTGAAGTTCTTACAATTAAATTCGTAATTAAATTAGTATAAATATATGTATATAAAGTATATATATATATATGTTTGTATATATCTGTACTGTTATCTGTGCATCTGCTTTACGGAGAAGAACAGTAAGCAGACAGGTGATGTCAGGCGCGCAAATCGAAAAAGACTGTCAGGCGGCGGCGGCTGCTGAAAAGAAAAAAAAAATAGGGGTGTAACGCATTCTGGGAATGCGTTACACACCTGTGGCGCATTCACGGAATGCGTTACACCCTTTAATGGCTGAAAATGGGTGTAACGCATCACCGGAATGCGTTACAGGTCCTGTAACGCGTTCCTGTAATTGGTTACAGCCCTTCTGTTGATTTTAAAATTGTTTTTCTGGGAGTTTCGTAACTCCGTTTTAAGCGTGCAATATACCGTTGGATTCATTTTTTCGAGACGGATCTAATGGAGTGATCAATTTTAGTTTATATAAAAGTTTTGAACTATTTATATTTCCATGAAGTGTTTTAAAGTTGTTTTTGACTGTTTTAATTGATTTTAAATGCTTCATGTGATACAAAGTGATGTATAATGCTTAGACTAATGTGCTAGATGATGTAACATGCCTACCTTGATGTTTATTCATGTTAATATATGTGATATATGCTTAGTTTATCATGCGATGATAGATTTAGGTGAACTTAAATAAACATAAGGCGTTTGTTAGACAACCTAGTATAGTGAAATTGTTTCATAACCTTAATAACAATATTATGAATACAATCATGAGATTCTTGTGTTTATGAAAAACGTAATTGAATATGAATTTTCGATATGAGAGAAAGGATGATTCTGTCAACAACAGATTTCTATCTGTAAGAAAGGGTTATTAAGTGACGCCTCTTGACAATGGTCCACCCGATCTGGGAATCATCTGATTATAGATTATTGATTTGAAATATTTAATTTAAAAGGAATAATCTCTTTATAATATGATTATGATTGTAACGTAATATAATCCCTCTAAAATTAAATAATATTAAGTAGTAATTGGCCAATGACACAACGAGCTTGTGTCGGTCATAGCCTTCCAACATGGTAGAAAGTAGTTCTTATTTTTGAATCATTGTCGTTTCGTGCCACAGCCGAGGGCTTTGATTTCGAAATAAGAAATACTTGTCTATTACATAGAGATGTGTACATTGAATAAGAATCTAAAGGTCGTTACGTGCCACAGCCGTGGGCCTTTGGGGACTGATTCAATTGTACGGAATGTTGGGTTAGACTTGACTTAGAATATTGAGTTTGTCGTGCCACAGCCGTGACTCAATTATTCAAGAGGCTAAAGTTTGATTAGGGAATAACATTAGATGTAATTGACAAGAGTTGTCTGCCTATTGAACATTACATGGCGTTTCGTGCCACAGCCGGGGTTGTGTAATGGAATGTATGATCCCTATTCCCACTAGCATTATGAATGCTTAATTTTTCACGTAGGGGGTTGAATAAATTAGGAAAACTAGTGGGAGCCACTTATGAATAAAGACCCGACTCATATAGTGTTATGAAATGAAATCGAATATTTGCTAAGTGTTGTTATGTGTTTATCATTTACAGATTTACTTTGTACGTTATGTCTTCTGCACTATCACTCAGGAGCATACTAGATGCTCACAAGTTGACTGGTCCTAATTATGCTGATTGGCTTCGAAACTTGAGAATTGTTCTCAGGATTGGGAAGCTGGAATACGTGATTGACTCACCTAAGCCTACTGAACCTGCTAGTGATGCACATAATGATGAACATGTTGTGTATCGTAGGTGGATAGATGATGCTAATGTTGCTCAATGAATCATGCTAGCTTCCATGAACATTGAGCTACAGAAGCAACATGAGCATATGGATGCTCACACTATCCTAATGCATCTACAAGAGTTGTATGATGTGGCAGGGAGGACAGCTCGATATGAGATATCGAAGGAGCTGTTCGGTTGTAGGATGTCTGAGGGATCATCTGTGAATGACCATGTACTTAAGATGATCAATTTGATTGAACGTCTTGGACAACTTGGTTTTGCCATGGATGGGGAGCTGAGCCAAGACTTGGTCTTGCAATCGCTTCCGAGTTCATTCTCGCAGTTTGTTGTGAACTTTCACATGAATAAGTTGGATGTCAGCCTGCCTGAACTCCACAACATGTTGAAGACTGCGGAATCGAATTTTCCCCTAAGAAGAGTTCTGTTCTTCTAATTGGTGAAGGTTCCAATCCTAAGAAAAGGAAGAGGAACTCTTCCAAGAAGAAGAAAGTAGGTGAAGAAAATCCGGTTCCACCAAAAGCTGAAGACCCCAAGAGCAAAGTTGTTTGCTTTCACTGTAACAAGGTGGGGCACTGGAAGAGGAACTGCAAGGTTTACCTTGCAGAATTGAAGAAGAAGAAGGGTAGTGAGACTACCGCTTCTGATTCAGGTATGTTCATGATAGAAGTGAATATGTCATTAAATCAAATTTCTACTTGGGTATTAGATACCGCCTGTGGTTCTCAAATCTGCAATTTGTTGCAGGGACCAAGGAGAAGTAGGACTCTTGAGGAAGAGGAGGTAATTCTACTGATGGGAATTGGAGCAAGAGTTGCTACTGAAGATGTAGAATCATTTCATTTACATAGGCCTACGGGCAAGACTATTGTTTGAAATAATTGTTATTTTGTTCCCTCGATTGTGAGGAATATTATTCCAATGTTAGACTTGGCTGGATTTTCATTTATTATTGAGAATAATGAATGTTCTATTCTTAGAGATAATATTCTTTATGGATGTGGTACTTTAAATAATGGTCTGTATAAATGTGACATAATTTACTTCAGATTGAACAAACTAATAAAAGAAAAGGGATGATGAAAATCTCACTTCATAGTGGCACTGTAGTCTCCATTTAGTGGACATGGAGAGAGGGCTACAGATTTGCTAGGAATGGTACACACAGATGTATGTGGACCAATGTCTACGCAAGCCATGGGTGGATTTTCATACTTCATTACTTTCATAGATGATAGATATGGATTCGGATATGTGTTTGATGAAACACAAGTCTGAGGCCTTTGAAAAGTTCAAAGAATATAAGTATGAAGTGGAGAAACAACCAAACATAGTATTATAACTCTTCGATCAGATCGTGGTGGTGAATATTTTAATGGAGTGTTTCTAGATTATCTCAAAGTAAATGGTATAGTCTCCTAGTGGACGCCTCCAGATTGGTATCTGAAAGGAGAAATCGAACTTTGTTAGACATAGTTCAGTCCATGATGAGTTATGCAAATCTTCCAGTATTCCTATGGGGTTATGCATTGGAAACCTCAGCATATTTACTGAATAAGGTGCCTTCCAAAATCTGTTCCTCAAACTTCGTATGAGATATGGAAAGAAAGGAAACCGAGTCTTAAACACGTTAAGATTTGGGGATGTCCAGCTTATGTCAAGAAAGTTGACCCAGATAAGCTGGAATATCGATCCGTAAAATGTAGTTTTGTGGGATATCCTAAAGAGACTTTAGGGTATTACTTTTGCACCGATCATCAGGTGTTTGTATCCAGACATGCTACCTTCTTGGAAAAGGAGTTTATCCTTGAAGGAAACAGTGGGAGCAAAATTGAACTTGATGAAGTTCAAGAAGCACAAACTACTACGAATCAAGTGGAAACACCTGTTCTGACTGAACAACCTTTTGTGGAACAGCCCATTCATAGATCAGGGAGAGTGTCTCGCCAACCTGAGAGGTATTATGGCCTTGTCATTGAGAATGACAATGAGTTGTCGATCATTGATGATGATGACCCTGTGACCTATAATGAGGCTATGAGTAGTGTTGACTCAGAGAAATGGCATAGTTCCATGAAATCCGGAATGAAATCTATGTATACGGGATACAAAAGATAGATTATAGCAGATGGCCAGGTGGAGACCTATAAGCCCATGCTTGTGGCAAAAGGATTCAAACAAAGGCAATGAATTGACTTTGATGAAACCTTTTACCTGTAGCCCTGTTAAAATCAGTTCGGATTTTGCTTGCGATTGCTGCTTACTACGACTATGAGATCTGGCAATTAGCCAGATGGTTTTCTTTCCAAGAGAAATGAAAACCTAGTGTGTATGCTACTACGAACCATAAGTGGTTTAAAGCAAGCTTCTCGTAGATGGAACATACGTTTTGATGAGACAATCAAAGAGTTTAATTTTATCAAAAACGAAGATGAACCATGCGTCTACAAAAGGGTTAGTGGGAGCGCGGTAACATTTCTTGTATTGTATTGAATTAGAGTTGACACACATAACAATATAGCAGACCCACTCACAAAGCTACTTTATGAAAGTCACTTTGATCGTCATAAAGACAAGATGGGTATTAGATACCAGAGTGATTGGCTTTAGTACAAGTCGGAGATTGAAAGGAATATGTCCTAAGTCCAATCATGTATGAGGATTTAGGAATAACTTTTATGTAATCTGTTTTGATTTCATTGATATTAATAAAAGACTTGTTTTGTTTTTATTACGGGCTTTATCTATTTAAGAGTTTAAATAAGATATACCATAGTTTAGAGTAAAGCTTTTTATGGATTATGATGAGATCATAATAGTGAGACCTAAAAAGATGATAACTCTAAACTTAAATAGTTCCTGGTCATAGGATTACTAACTGGTAATTAATAATCCGCAAAGATCGGTACATACTATGCTTGCTTCATTATGAAGGATGTCTGTTCTCATAGACATTTGTGTGGTGACACTATAGCTAGTATGTAGGTGCTTATTATAGAATAAGTTCACTGAACATGACTCGCCCAGCTGAACAACTGATGGAGTTCACTCAAGTGTCAGCAGTTGTTCACATAGTGATAGTTGTACAAGTATCCTTAGACTTGAGGTCATCATTGTCATCTTGTGTACACTGAACTATGCTTTGGTTTAGTTCTTAGTCTCCAGGGACAATTATTAGGGCTCTTCTGGGTATAGGAAAATGTACACGAAGATAGTGTATGATCAATAAAGGATCTACCCCTTCCAGTGAAGGAAGCGAATGTTCAAGGCTGATCCACTTATGCTAGTTCAGGAATCTCTGGCCAGAGTGAATGAAATTAGAAAGGAGTTTCTAATTTGCATAGAACTACGCATAGTAAATGGTAAGCAAGTGATTAAATTAGATAGGCTTGACATGAGATCCATGCCTTGTATTTAATCGGGACATTGTAAGGTAGAAGGAGTTTATTGTACGGTAACTATTCACTGAATAGGTTCTTGGTATTCTAAGCAGTGAATTCATATTATCCGGATAGTCGCGATATGCTGAAAAGTATCCCTCACGATGTAGAATAAATGTGATTAATTAATTAATCATATTTAATAAATTAGAGAATTTATATAAATAATGATAAAATACTTTTATTATTATTTATTTCTACTACCGGCTTAATATTGAACCTACAGGGTCACACCATAAAAGGAGAATGATTTAATGGTGGAGGAATTAATTAATAATGGCTGATAATTATTTATTTATGAAATAAATAATTAATTGGCAAATTTAATAATTGATTAAATGAGATTTAATTGATTATAAATTAATTAAGAAAAGTTCTTAATATTATTAATTAAAGGATTTAATTTTTGGAAATTAAATCAAGAGAGAGAATTATTTCTAAAGTGTTTAGAAAAAGGATTAATAATTAAAAGGTGTTTTAATTATTAATAAGAATAATAAATGGGATAATAATAATAATATTTATGGGAAAATTTCAGCTGAAAATTTTGCCTATAAATACACTATTATAGACCCTATTTTATTCTAACCCACATCGAACCCCAAAACCCAAAAGGTTTGGAAAACCCAATTCTCTCCACCTCCTTCCTCCTCCTTAACATCGTTTTCTTGGTGGATACCGGTGGAGTGCTTCACACTTGAGGAGCAACTGCTAAGGATCTCTGATCGTTGTCTCCGAATTATTTTAAAAGGTTAGATTCGATCCCTCGAATTTTTATTCACGATTTATATGCTTTTATTTGGATTTTGTATGTGTAAAAGTATTTTGCCATGCCCCCGCTGCGTTAAAAATCCAACAGCAACTAGATGTTGAACTTGTAATTCTCTGGAGTGTATGCACTCCTTTTGCTTTGTAATGTTAAGACATGTGCAAATGTTTGTTTTCTTCAATCGGTGAACCACACTGATTGAAAAGGAACATTTTTGGCTTCTTATGAATATAAAATTTGCATTCTGTTACATTCCCTTGCATTACTGTATTTATGCCTTTATGAATCACTAATATGCATCTACAGGTACTATTGTCAATATACTAAACGGTTGTACTGATAAACTAAGGAAATGATTTCAGTTTGCTGATAATTGAGATAGTTAAACAGTTTGATATCCTAGAACTACAACAGCTTTGTTTAAATCTGACTAGTCTACTAACCGGTTATATTCAGTCCACTAGTTCAAAGAATATATATATGGATTAGAAATTGTGTATAATAATCATTTTGCAGATTAAAAAGTTCATTTCTCAAAAACTCACACAGTGCACAAATAAAATGCAAAAGAAGTGTATTTGATATTTACACACTCACACACACCACTCAGGTATGAAAGGTACACACTGTTGGACTTATTCAAACTATATTGTAATAATTGTTTATTTAACTTATAACATGATAAGTTAGAATTAGTTTAGAACAATTTGAATGTAAACAGTTGGTTCCTTAAAATGTAGTAGTGTTTATCCCATATAAATTGCAAGAACGGTTATGAGTTTAGATAAAAAGCACTGAAGTAGCATGTATTAGTCTTCTGGAAATGTAACAATACAAGACATAGAATGTATTAGGCTCTCACATGTGTAACAATATCTATTGTAAGACTGTACTTTGTATTATTAAATATGTACAACTTGACAGGGTCATACGTACTTCTACTAAAACATCATGCATGCAACTGAACTAAAATCAAGGATAAACAGTTATATATGTTAGTTCAAGTTTAAAAGACTTACGTAAAATAAGTTTGTATTTTCAGTAAAACTCTTTTTATGATTGCTTAAAATGAAACTATGTTTTTTTTTAAATTTCATAATATGATTTAATCAAGGTCTAAAATCACAAAATTACATGCAATTGAACTTAGTTAAGGCCTACAAAGTTCGATATATATACTTGATAATTCTTTAAATTGAAAAGTTATGCATGAAAAAAAACTTGAATCACAAGACTAGTTTAAAAGGTATAAGTAAGTAAATGTTTTCTTATAAAAAGAAATTATATCTTTAAACTGCAATTAACATGTTTTAGCAAAGTCTTAAAATTCGAAATTGTGCATGCAACAAGGCCAAATAAAACGTGCATAAATGAATTACACTTAACATGTTTTTCTTACTATAAGGACTATAAAACTATCATTGTTTGCTTCAAGCTATGTATACTTAACCAAAAAATTCCCATGCTTAATCAGAAATTAGACTACATGAATGAAACTGAAAGCCAATAAGAAACTACTTGCACTTCTTCACATATTCCATGTCTTAACATGATCATACAGTTTCTAAATTGGGATTCACCTACTTTTTTTATCTTCTAAACAAAAGGGGAAGAGAATTTAAACCCCTCAATTTTTCAAATGACTAATTTGCTATATAATCACTATGCTTCAATATTTTTGAAATATCTAACAAGGTTTTCCAGGATTTATCCTAAGAGAGGAATCAAACTGAGTCCCATAAACTGTATGTGCAAAAATATTTTAAAACTCATGCATACACCAAAGGGAAGCACACACTTGAAAATTTTAAATTTTATGTTTGTTTGGCAAATATCAAAAAGGGGAAGATTGAAAGGATATCTTCGATATATTATTTATTTTGGTATTTGTACGATTAAACATAAAATTTAAGTACACGTAGATCCTCTCCATTAGGACATGATTTTAATTGATCCAGATCAAAGTCAAATAGTCAAACCAGCTAAATTATTTTCAAGACTATTTATAAAAGAGATATTCCATTATTCTAAAAACATCAAAATTATATTTTATGGAATATATCTCTAAGGAAAGTTGATCAAATAAGAAATATCAAGTTATGATATTTTTTAGATCACAGTTGCAACATCAATAAGGCAACAAGCTCGAGTAAGGAATAGATCAGAAATATTCTTTAGAGATCTCGTGCTAAATCAAAAATGTTTTACTCTTCGCTCCTAAATATATTTTACATCCTTCAAAATATTTTTTATTCAAAGTTATTAATATTCATGATTGAAGTATTAATATCAATTTTTACACCCATCTGTGTGTTTGTAAAGTAATTTTTTCCCGTTTCATAAAATTAGTATTTCTCGAAGAAAATTATTCAAAAATACTCAAAAATATTTCCCATCACTCAAATACATTTTATATAATAGGAAATATATTTTAAGTATCTATACAAGTCAAAACTTGGTCAAAATATCCATCTCTTTCATTCCAAGACCAATAGTATTTTTACTCGGAAGTAAAGGCTAACAAAACCGCTTTAAATCTAAATAAATACTTCCACATACTATAATGACTTGAAATTTGGTATGGATCACTTAAATGGTATTTTATATGCATGGTAAAAAAAATTGTAGTGTTTCGAGAATTTTTGTCCGGGCACGAATTTTGAGGCAGTTGGTCCCACAGTTGACCACGTTTGACCTAGCTACCATTGACCATTATTGACCAAACTTTGTAGGACATCATTTTATAATATTTAGGTAATTATCATATTTTTTATGATATTTATTTAAGAGTTTTTGGGGTGTCATAATTAATGGTGCTTAATCCTTAATTAAAGTAATTAAAGAAGGATTAAAAGAAAAGGAAAATATATATTTAATATATATATATATATATATATATCAGCTGAGATTTGAATGAATACTAGCTTGTGATTCCTTCCCACTTGCAAAGAAATACAACCTACTTGCCATGTCATCAATCCATGTGATACACTCAATCCACCATTCATTCCTTCTCAAATCTCAACAATTCAATCCACCCAACTTCCTCTATAAATAAACCCCCACCCCAACCCATTTTAACGAAGCTAAAGAGCCAAATACTTGCTGGGAATTTTTCAAGAAGTGCCTCTCTTCATCTCTTTCAAATTCTATACACACACTTCTTCTCAAAAACCTTCTCTCTCTTAAATATATACACATATACTTAAGGTTTTTGATATCCAAGCTTAGCTTCACCCAACCAAGCTTGTTCCCACCAAGTGAGCTCATTCACCACCACTTTCCGGCCTCCCGAAGGGCTTCCCAAGTTCGTTCATAGCGCCAAAATCCGGCCGAACCTCCAACAAATTTTTCCGGCGAACTTTTCCGACTGTTTTCCAAAAGTGGTGAGTTTTTAGCTTTTTCTTTGGTTTTCTTTATTTTGAGCTTTGTACTTAATTTCTCTACTTCAGCTCAAGCTCTAATACAAGATCTCCTATAAAGAAGGTTCTTTAAGAAAAGAGAACGAAGATTCGAACTCGGAATTCGAATAAGTACTTGATCTTCAAACCGAAGCTCTAAACGAAGAAGATCCATAATATACAAGTACTTAAATCTCTAAATAACTTCTCACGAGTGAGATTTCATAAATCTCTAAATAACTCCTCACGAGTGAGATTTCATATTTGACATCGCGAGTTGGTCAATTACTTTTAATTTATTTATCTCGACCTTGACCAACATATTTCGTGAATATAGTATAATTACGAAAGGTATCGTTTTATAATCTCGCTAACATATCTAGTGTTCTGAGAGATTATAAATTGATCAATAGTGATCTTCGTAATGTCGTCAAATATAAGAGATGGATTAAATCACACGAGTTGGCCAATTACTCGCAATTCTATTATTTGGATCTTGGCCAACGCATAGTTCGTGTATATAGTCCAATTACGAAAGATATCGTATAATCCCCTTCTAGCACCTTAGTGTTCCGTGGGGTTTTTATTCGATATATATAAACTTCGTAATCATCCGTCTAAGCTTCAAAGGTGGATTTAATCACACGAGTTAACCAATTACTTTGCATTTCATTTATCTCGATCTTGGTCAACGCATAGTTCATGTATATAGTATCATTACAAAATGTATCACTTATAACCCCTTCTAGCATCTTCAGTGTTCCGAGGGATTATAAGTCGATCAATAGTAAACTTCGTAATCATCCACCTAAACTTCAAAAGCACAAATTCAAAGCCAATTAATTGCACTTCTATTATTTGGACCTTGGCTAAGAATCATAGAACCTATAAAGTTGCTTGAAGTTAAAAGTATACTTTGACCACATAATCGTCAAATCATAAGTATACTAAATCCATAAGCCTAAGAGCTTAAAAGGATAGGTACAATTCCGAGATTATAACCAAAGTATTCTTCGATCCATAAATATATAATCGAAAGAAGAAGAATACAAAAGAAGTCATAAGCCATAGTGCTTATACATATATATACAAGACTTCTTATTACTCCGATAAACATATATTTTACAAAGACGGAGTAATCATGAGGTACTTGACATATAAATATATATTCCGAGTTAAGTATATGTATTGAGCTTAAAGATCAAAGAAGTCATAATCCATATTGATTATACATATAAAGGACTTCTTATATTACTTCGATTAACATATAATCTATAGAGACGAAGTAATCAAAAGTATACTTGATATAACATTTTATATCTCAAGTCAAGTATACATATAGAGTATTAATATTCTTATTTGAATATTTTACTATCTTTTGGGCTAGTACCGTAACATACTAGTTCAACACATATCTTCTATATACTTTGTGTTTTGTGGATTGTCTTATTAGTTTCGCAGTGAGGTGAGGTGACGTGAGGTGATCTTCGTTCTAAGACCCAAGTCTCATACGCACTAGCGGGGAGTTAGTCGTATTTACACCGTGAAGAAGAGGAAAGACCCAAGACCGGATACTAAGATCCGAGACCAGTGAAAGCTAAGGAAGCCAAGTCCACACAAGGGATCTACATCAACTTTGAAGAGATAGCGGGGAGTTATTGTCTAAGATAAGTTATGTAGGAATTACATTTATTTTGAGGTGGTGACCCTTGTGTTACGCACCAAGATAAGTATTTGTAAGGGTGTAAAGGCTTCTCCGCCTACTAAAGGAGCGAGTTTATATTAAGGGAAAATCCCGAGTCCGGGAGAGGAGCTCGGGGACTGGAGTAGGGGTGAGCGGATCTATTAGAGGTTGCGCCATCAAGAACCAGGATAAAATCACCGTGTGGTATTTTCTTTCCTTGCACTTTATTTTCCGCATGTATAAACTGCATAACCACTCGGAAAAGTTTTAAAAAGGGATAAAATTATTTTAAAATGCCATAATAAATTTTAAATTGGTAATTAAGCTATTCAACTGCTCCTTCTAGCTTAACATAGCATCAATTGAAGCCAGACTTTCAACAAGTTCTGATGGTTCTACAATCTGTCTGTTGAGTAGAGCATCAATTGAAGAAAGCTGGAATTGGCACAAGAGACTCTCTCATTTAAACTTCAACAACATAAATGAGCTAGTAAAGAAAGATCTTGTGAGAGGACTGCCAAAATCAGTATTTGCTCCTGATGGCCTTTGTGATTCATGTCAAAAGGCAAAACAAAGAAAATCTTCATTCAAGAGCAAAACTGAATCTTCAATTCTTGAGCCTTATCACCTACTACATGTTGATCTATTTGGTCCAGTCAATGTCATGTCTATTGCAAAGAAGAAATATGCTATGGTTATAGTGGATGAGTTCACAAAATACACTTGGGTGTATTTCTTGCACAAGAAGAATCAAAATACATCTACTCTAACTGATCATGTCAGACAGCTGGATAAATTGGTCAAAGATTCTGTCAAAATTATAAGAAGTGATAATGGCACTGAGTTCAAGAATTCAATCATGGAAGAGTTCTGTAAAGAGCATGGAATAAAGCAGGAATTTCTGCACCTGGAACTCCACAGCAAAATGGAGTTGTAGAAAAAAAGAACAGGACTCTCATTGAAGCTGCCCGGACTATGCTTGATGAAGCAAAGCTGCCAACCTACTTTTGGGCTGAAGCTGTGCAGACTGCTTGTTTTACACAGAATGTTACACTTATAAACAAGCATGGAAAAACACCATATGAGATGGTGAAGAAAAAGAAGCCAAATTTGAAATACTTTCATGTATTTGGATGTAAGTATTTTGTTCTTAAGACTCATCCTGAACAGCTGTCAAAATTTGATCTAAAAGCTGATAAAGGAATTTTTGTTGGATATCCACTTTCCACAAAAGCCTTCAGAGTCTACAATTTAAGAACAATGGTTGTCATGGAATCTATCAATGTATCTTTTGATGATAAGAAGATTACTGGACTTGAAGATTTCAATGATCATGATCAGCTGAGATTTGAAAATGAAGAATTAAATTCTGATCTATAAATTCTGATGACTTAAATCCTGATCATGTAAGTTCTGACGGGTTAAGTTCTGATGTCATTGAAACTGTGGTAACTACTCCAAGGGAAAATGCATATGTCCAGGGGGAGCAAGCTGAAGATCCTACCACAACTCAAGACTCTCAAGAAGCATCAGAACCTGTCACTGGCTCTTCAAGTTCTGATTCATCAAGTTCTGATGAGCCAAATTCTGATAATTCTGAAAACTCTGATTCTTCAAATCCTGAAGGATCTAACTTAAATTCTGAAGTCTCAGAGAGCATAACTACAGGGGGGGCATCAGAAAATGCTGATGGAAAAAGCATGGATCATGGTAGAGGATCCAGTTCTAGAAAACAACTTCCATCTGCAAGGAAGTGGACCAAATCACATACACCTGACGTAATAATTGGAGATCCTGAAGCAGGTGTCAGAACTAGAACTGCAACATCAAATAAATATCTCTCTTATTTCTTTCTATCTCAGACTGAACCAAAGAAAGTGGAAGAAGCTCTTCAAGATGCTGATTGGGTGCAAGTAATACAGGAAGAGTTAAATGAATTTGAAAGAAATAAAGTCTGGACCCTAGTGCCAAGACCAAAGAACAGATCAATTGTTGGCACAAAATGGGTGTTCAGAAAAAAAACTGACAGTGATGGCATAATTACAATAAACAAAGCAAGGTTGGTTGCTAAAGGCTACTCTCAACATGAGGGTATTGATTATGATGAAACATTTGCACCAGTTGCTAGATTGGAAGCCATAAGAATCTTTTTGGCTTATGTTGCTCACAAGAAGTTTAAAGTCTTTCAAATGGATGTGAAAAGTGCTTTTCTCAATGGAGAATTGGAAGAAGAGGTATATGTTGAACAATTTTCAGGCTTTGTAGATTCAAAATTTCCAAATCATGTCTACAGGCTTGATAAAGCACTTTATGGCCTTAAGCAAGCTCCAAGAGCATGGTATGAGACTTTAGCTCAATTACTTCTGGAAAGTGGATTTAACAGAGGCACAATTGATAAAACACTGTTCTATCTCAACCATGGAAAGGACTTACTTTTGGTACAGATATATGTTGATGATATCATATTTGGTTCTACAAATGCCAAACTCTGTGAAATGTTTGCAAAACTAATGCAGTCAAGATATCAAATGAGTATGATGGGAGAACTTACCTATTTTCTGGGACTTCAAGTTAAGAAAAATGAAGAAGGTAATTTTATAAATCAATCCAAGTACACCAGAAATTTATTGCAGAAATTTGGAATACAAGATTGTTCAACTACATCCACTCCCATGGCCATTGCAACCAAGTTAGATAAAGATACTGGTTCATCAGTAGATATTACTAACTACAGAGGTATGATTGGTTCTTTAATCTATTTAACTGCAATTAGACTTGATATCATGTATGCTACCTGTCTTTGTGCAAGATTTCAGGTTGATCCAAGAGAACCTCATCTAATAGCTGTGAAAAGAATTTTCAAGTACCTCAAGGGTACAGCTGATCTAGGATTATAGTATCCTAGAGAATCAGATTTTAAGCTAATAGGTTACTTAGATGCAGATTTTGCAGGATGCAAAATAGACAGGAAAAGCACTAGTGGAAGCTGCCAATTTCTTGGAGGCAGATTGGTTTCTTGGTTTAGCAAGAAACAGAAATCAATTTCCACATCAACTGCAGAAGCAGAATATATTGCTGCAGGAAGTTGTTGTGCACAAATTCTTTGGATGAAGAATCAGTTACTGGACTATGGGTTAGATTTTTCTAAAATACCTATTTACTGTGATAATCAAAGTGCTATTGCTATGACAGATAATCCAATTCAACACTCAATGACAAAGCGCATCAGCATTAGGTAGCATTTCATAAGGGAACATGTGATGGAAGGTACAGTGGAATTGCATTTTGTTCTAACAGATCAACAACTAGCAGATATCTTCACTAAACCACTATGTGAAGCTACTTTTACAAGACTGGTAAATGAACTTGGAATGGTTTCGGGTTCTTTCTCAAAATCTGCTTAGTTTTTGTTCTCATGCATCAGACTTTATGATCAGTGTTTACAGATTGTCTTATCTTTATGTAATATGTGCTTAAATTGTAATATATTAAATACTGATTGTTATCTTATGTGATTCTATATACTCTGATAGTGTTTTGAATGTTCTGTGACTATTTAATCCAATGAGGATTACTGTGCTAGATGCTGACCTAGTAGTCTTTAACACACTAGAAATCCCATGTTTGAATTAGTTGTTATGTGGAAATTCATTAACACAAGCAAATTCTGATGTTGAGCTTAGTCAAATTTACTTTGTGTATCTTATTATTAAGTCACGAACTAGATTCTTGCTTCTTATCTGTCAAATTTTGATGTCAGTAAATCTTAAGGATGAACCACTTGCTTGATAAGCCTCACTTCTCTGAAGAAAAGAAAAGAAAAGAAAATTGAAGTCAGGTACTCCTTTGAGATCTAGAGTAAATATATGGAAGGGAAGACCCAAGTGCATTGCTGGTATTAAGTTATATGCATTAGAAAAGCAAATAAATTTTTCATGGTGACTTTTCACATTCTCTGATTACTGGAGAAATACTCTTATAATAGTATAAATTCCGATAGCAGTTGTGACTCACTTACACTGAGAAGCCACTGTAAAAAGGAATTAAAAAAGATGCATAAAATGAGCACAAACAGTTGAGATGGATTATTGCATAAATTTATTCTATAGTAGACTTCATTATTAATGACATAATTTAAGCACTTTTCTTAATTTTGCCTTATTTCTAAGATGTACTGAAGTTTATCAGACTTTAATCTCTATCTGATATTTTGCTAAATGCACACACTCTCACTCCATATGAATAATGAAAATTACTGTGGTGATTAAGTTATTTTAGATAAACAGTTAAGTGTCATTTGCATAAATTCTGAGGACAAGTTCTGATGGAAGTTCTGATGATTAAACTCTAAAGAAACAAGTCAGTGTTTTTAAGAAGAATCACATATACAAACATTCACTTTTTGAGTACATAAGATATGTTCTGATGACTGTTAAAATCTGATAATAGTCAAGTTCTGATATTAAATTCTGATGGAAACTCTGATGCTTACGTGGCATTATTTATTTACTTGACTTATTTGTGGTAAATACTGTAACAGTCATATTTTATCAGAATATAATTAGGTGAGATAAAAATATTCATAATCATTTAGTAAGTTGGAAGCGTGTTTTCCTTGAAACACTACATATGCACATTTATTACTGCTTAATACCCGTGCCCACTAATAATGTTTTGACTAATGATACCTTTCCAGGTGTCTAAAGTCTGTTCTGCTTCAATCATAACAGTTGCCAAAAAGAGAGTATATATATGGGAGTTAAAAGATTTTATAACCTTTTACCTACTTTTCTTTCTCTAATCTCTCTTATTCTCTCTCCCACTAATATTCTCTGAAGCTATTTTCTTACAGGCCTTTTATCAAACACCTTGTGTACACTCTATTTTCTCACTTATTTCTTACAGAAATGGCACCCAAAGACATCATTTTCAATGGAGCTAAGTTTGTTCCTAACGATTACTCAGTTATTCTTAGCAAGGATGAAGCTCCATCAGAACTTCACTTCATCCAAGACTTTTTGTCTCGAAGTGAAATAGGCTATGTTTTGACCCAACCAGACACAATCTCAGGGACTCAGGTGCTGGAGTTCTGAAGGTCAGGAGTTTATGATGATGGTGGTGTTAATGGGTCCCCTAGCATCATATTTACAACTAGGGAGGATGCACATGTGGTAACTTTGGCCACAGTTCGACAAACACTCCAATTGCCAGAAAACCGCACTTATTCAACAATTGAGGAGCCATCTCTTCAACAGCTAATGGCCAATCTGGGCTATGAGAAAATGTTGGCAAAGCTTGGACAACTAAAGAGACCCCACATCAGGAGGGAGTGGAGTTTCTTCTTTGACTGCATCATAAGAACCTTTGCAAACAAGTGTTCAAACTTTGATGCAATTCCTATCCTTAGTCAGCAAATTGGGTATGCTCTGATTACTCAATCTCATTTTGATTATGCTACTGTTATACTAGGATTCATAGGGGATAGGATGACAGAAGATAGAAATACTGTATATTTTGCTAGATTCCGTCAACTTATTTACAGCTTTTGTATCTCTGATGCACCCCAACTAGCAAGTGAGTTGATCTCACCATTTAAACTTTCTAAGAGAGCATTTACTGACTTATTATCTACTGATAATAAGAAAACTGTTCTAAGACCCCTCCAAATTCCACAATCAGTGAAACAATTTTTAGTAAACTCTGACCCAGCCACATACACTGCTCAATATCCTGATATCCAACCAACTCAACCTCCATCAGCACCTCCAACCACTACACAACCAACCACCTCTCAACCTCAACCAGCTAAACCTACCATCAGAACATACCTCCAACCATCTCAATCCTCACAACAACAGCCATTAGCACCTACCATTAGACCTTCATCTTCCAGACCTAAGAGGGCAAAGTCTGTTTCTCAACCTCCACCAAAGAGAAGGAAGATGATTCTAAGATGAGTTAGATGATGAAGAAACAGAGGTTCATGCATTAAAACCTGTGACTGTTAAAGCTGAAAATGTTAATTCTCAAAAAGAAACTGCAGCTCAAATTTCTGATATTTTGAAGAGGAAAAGAACTGTAAATTCTGATGATAAAGCAACTCCTTCACTATCAAGGAGATTAAAGAAAATGAGAGCAAGAAGGAACATGGCTAAGCCTCCATCAGAGAATACTGAAGAAGCTGAGGAAGGGGATCAGGAATCTCTGATCTCACAGCCAATTGTACTTGAAGCTTTGCCATCTCCAACTCAAGCTCAAGACACTGCTCAAGATACTGTGCTCACACCTCCTGTCTCTCCTATTCATGACAAAGCTACAGATAATGTTGAAGAACAAGCTGCAAGTTCTGAAATAGATATTCATAATCTGAATATACCAACTGTTCTCTATCTTGAAGCTCCTACAGCAGCTCAGCCATCTATAGTCAATTCTCCTATTATACAGGCTGAGATACCAACAACTCCCATTCTGGAGATAAATTCTGATGATCAAAATTTAGATGAAGTTGTTCCAGAATCACCAACAGCAACACACACTAGTACTATCAGAAGATAATGAGTCTTCTTCAAGTTCTGAAGACACTGTTTCTGTTGATACTCCAGCTCCCATTCTGGGAAAGGAAGCACTTATTGAGAAATTTGTTGAGCAAGCTGCTCCTATTCCTTGGGAAGATACTCACAGAGGTGTGGAGTGGACCAAGAAGTGGAATGAAACTAATTTCATTCCAAGCTCCAAAGTACTGACAGAACATATTGGAAAACCTGATGAGTTGCTCACAAATTCTGATTTCAAGACACAACTCAAAGTCACAGCTCTGTCTACCAAAAATCTTCAAGGTCTACACTCTGCTACTCATGAAAAGGTTGACAAACTTCTTGAAAGAGCTGAAAAGCTAGATATAGAGACCAAGCTTGATAAAAAGAGGTTTATCAGACCTATTTCAGAAAAAGTTGAAGCCATTGAGAAGATACAAGAGAAGCAACACACCCAAATTGCTGAGGTTCTGCAAAATCAAGCCTCTCAAAATGCTCAATTGGATGAAATCCAATGTTCAGTTAAACTTCTTCTCTCCCTCCTACTACCTGATGATGCCAAAAGGGGAGAAGGTAGTTAAGTCCAAATGCTCTAATACTCAGATACTGAAGAAGAAGGATGACAAAGGTGATGTCCAGGGAAACTCTGATAAGAGTAAAGGTCAAGGTAAAGGGCAGAGCAGCAAGGTTTCTTCTAGGAAACTAAATACTGATGCAAGCAAATCTTCTATTCAAAAGAAGACAAGTTCTGAAGCTGCTCAAACTCAAAATCTGATATCAAGTTATGATAAAAAAAGTCTGATGACAAAGTCTGATGTTCTGATACAATGTGGAAGTCAAGACTCTCAGAAGTATTTGCAAACTCTGAAGCTAAAGGGGAAGCAGACTACAGTCTACTACAAGGATCCCAAGATTCATACACTTGATGAAGAAATTGCTAGAAGATTATTTCTGAAGCATAATCCTAAAAAGGATTTAAAAAATCTCAAGGAGGAAGAAGCTAGATTTAAAGCTAAAAAGACAAATCTAATGTCAAAAGCTTCTGTTACAAAGAAACCTCCAAGGCCTAAGGAAAAAGGCATTGTGATCAAGGAGAAGTCAAATACTGAGGCATCAAAGCCCAAAACAAGATCACAGATTGAGATTGATCCCAAAGACAAATGGAAGGAAAAAGTTGATGAACCAACCAAGCCACTGGAGATGAAAATTCCTCAAATCCTGATGAAACCAGTGTGTAAAATGGTTCAAGTTACTGATGATACTCTTGTTGAAGATGAAGATGTTCAAACTCTGAAAAGAAGGAAGATTACTGAAGAATCCAAGGCAACCTCTGACAAAGCTCAAGTTGTTCAAAGTGAAGAACTGCAAGCTACAACAGAAACAGCAAGTTCTGACAAAGTCATCAAGACATCAACCTCTGACATAGCTCAAGTTAATTTAGACAAGATGAAAGTAGCTGAAAAAAAGAAACTCCTATGGAAGAATGTCAAACCATCAGATCCAAAGAAAAGCCAATTATTATCTGATTTCATGACTGTTTGATTGAAAGCCAGAGAAGCGAGAGACAGATCAGGGCTAGGTTCTGATAAAGCTAAGATCAAAATAGGAGTTGGAGTGCTTACAAGAGATCCATTTTTGTTAACTAACAAACCTCTTGAAGATGTTACACAGAAACACCTTGATAAGGTTATCTCTGTTCAAGTGGTACTGGATGCTCATGACAAGAACAATGTCAAGGAAAATCTGATTCTATTTCTTGAAGATGGAAGGACATATCAGATGTCAGAACCAGATGTGCTAAACAAATCACTGAAAGAACTTCAATTCTTTCATTACCTTTTAGAGGTAAAGTCTGATATTACCAGGAGATGGTCAAATTTCATATTGAAGACTATAAGAGATAAAGCTAGAATTTCTGGTTCAAGGGTTACAGAATTCATTCCAAACATAGTTGAAGATGATGGAAGTGAAATTCCAATGAAGAAGGATTCTGCTAAACTTGAAGTGATACTGAAAGATAAATGTCTATGCTACAATGAAGATTCTTCTCATCCAAGGGTAATAAGACTGAATGATGGTTTAGAAAGAAACCATATCTCAGCTTTAAGGACTACAATCTACCAGATTGGAAGTCAGAATGAAGAGATGAAGCAAGTCAAGACTACAATAGCTCAAGTCCTGAGGAATAAAGAAGAAAAGCTGATATCAAACTTTGTCAAGAATCACTTTGGATTCAGATTGACTCAGTGCGATTGGTAAAAGCTACAAGGACTGTAAGTTGTAGTTAGTTATCTAGTTAAACTCTTATTGCATTTGTACTTAAAAGTTTTTGACATCATCAAATCTATTAACTTGTATATTTTGCATAATTTATAAGTTGGGGGAGATTGTTAGATATATTTAAGATGTCATGTCTAATATGATTTGTGTTTAGTTTTCAAAACTTAACAACAGGACAAATCAGGACTTACTGAAATTAGGACTTACTGAAGTCAGAGCTTAATATCAGAACTTAAGTTGTCAGAAGATGTATATCAGAACTTATGTGCGGGAAGACTTTCTGTTAAGGAATGAAGCTGATTTACAAGAGAAGATCGAGACTAAAATAATAGAAGATAGGCATGGAAAGAGTTAGAGGACTAGAAGACTTGTAGAAGATATCTGATTGATATATTTTAGGAGACAGAATTGTATTCCATATCAATTAGAATATATCTTGTAACTGTATACTATATAAACACAGACTTAGAGTTTACACTATATGTGTTATCATTATCGAGAAGATTATACATTGTAACCTAGCAGCTCTTAGTGATATTTGTTCATCACTGAGAGAGAACAACAGTTCATATTGTAACAGAGTTTATTGAATATACTTGATATTTGTTACATACTTGTGTTAAATCGATTTGATTGTATAAATACTATATTCAACCCCCTTCTATAGTGTTGTGTGACCTAACAACAATTGACGCCATTTGTGGAAAACTTCATAAGGATTAGATTGATTTACTATAATGACAAGCAACAAACCAGAGGGAGAAACCACAAACCAGGGAGCTGAGATAGAGATCAACCAGGAAATAGTTGCATTATTGAAGAACTATAAGAGGATATGGAGAAAATGCGTTCTGGAAAATGAAGCACTAAAGAAAGAGATCACTACGACCAAATTTAAGACAAAAACTGCCACGGAGAAGATAATTCCAAGTGTGGTCAGACGTTTAAACATGGATGACGTAAAAGAATGGGATCAGCATGAAGAGCCAAGTAAAGATACTAATGATGTGATCGTAATATAGGAGACTGAGAATTCAACCAATAATAATGATGATACAGAGTGACGACATGATGAACAATATTATGATGACTATGAGGAACGAGATGCGGAATGTGACAGGAGGAGATCGCGACATAGGAGTTTAAGGTCTTGTAATCACGTCCCAAAGGAATTTAAAAGGGAATTAAAAGAGGTAAGGGAATTGATCGAAAAGATCCCTGGTGCCCCCAAACCTCTGGAGAAAGCAACCCCAACAAGTTATGCAGACTCACCTTTTGACAACAACATTTTTGTGGTGGAAATACCTGATAAGTGGCATTTTATACCACTTAGAACGTCTTATAGTGGCTTGAATTGATGTCTTGAAATCAAGTATTTTGTGTATTTGATACATTTTTCTAGTGTTTGTGCATTTCAGGGTATTACTTGTGTTTGAGGGGAGATTTTATCAGGAATAAGCCTAAGGGAGTGCTTGGCATTGCAAGCGGGAAGTTAGGAGCAGAACACAGCAGAAAGCGGGAGCAAAATAAGCATTTTTCCAGTAAGGTGCTGGGCGCCCGCTCAGCCTTGCTGGGCGCCCGCTCGGGAAACTGGGCGCCAGCTCAGGATTGCTGGGCGGCCGCTCAGGGGCGTAAAATTAAATACTAATTGTTGTGAATATGTTGTGCACTTGATGATTACCTAAACAAAACATCTAAGTAGATTTTACTTGGTGAAATAATGTAGCACTCGACGGATAAGTATTATAGTCCCGACGGATAACTCAGTTTGAGTACCGACGGATGAGTAATTTATTATCCATCGAGTGAGTAGCTTATATGATGATAAGTTTGTAGCACAGTGTTGTATGCACCTTTGTATAGAATCTGTAGTAGCATATAAGTCATTTTGACTTTAACTAGATATGCAGAATAGGTTGATTAACTGTACATAAGCAATGTCTTGTAATTCTGTATAAGTGAAATGAAGTCAAGTGCCAAAATAGCTATCAACGGATGCTTAACAAAGCTTCGACGGATGATCAAATGACTTTCAACGGATGTTCAAAATAGCAGTCGACGGATGATCAATTAAGTCATCGACGGATGATCTGAAAGTCGACGGATGATAATATCAAGATTCAAACATCAGTTGAACAGTGAAAGCTGACACACAGCCGTCGAGATTGGATACAAACACTGTGGAAGCCTATTAACTGGGTCATAGAGGACGAAAAGCAGCAAAGATCAAGACTGTTAGATTTTATATTTATTCAGTTCTTTTGACTTTGTAATCTTGGTAATATATATAAACCAAGAGAGTAGCAGATATAAAATAACTAAGAAAACTAAGTGAGCTTAGAAACAAACACAGAGAAATCTTTGTAAGCATTATCTTTAGCATTTCCTGTGTTCTTAGTTGTTCTATCTTGTAAAAGCAGCTGTGAGCATTTCTGCACACAGAGTTCTCTCGATATATTAATATATATCTCTGGTGGAATTGTTTAAAATCCACCAGAAAGTTTTTAAAGACTCTTGTTTTTAATTACTCTTGTTTTGATTCATTAAAGTTTATATTCTGTATTGTGCTAATCAAAACAGATATATCTATAATCGAGTTGAACATTTTTATTTCAAGAAAAAGATAAAGAATTCCATTCAACCCCCCTTGTGTAATTCTTGTTATATTGTTAAGGGACTAACAATTGGTATCAGAGCAAGCTCTTAATCTACAAAGAGTTTAAAGATCAAAACAATTCAGCAAGATGAACAAGAAAGATGTTGGAGTCAAGATTCATTTTCTGGATAAAGATAATTACCATCATTGGAAGGTAAAGATGCATCTTCATATGCTTTCTCAAGATGAGGCCTATGTGGACTGCATAGAAAGAGGCCCTCATGTTCCAATGAGAGCTGCAACAGGAAATGAACCATCAGTTCCAAAGCCAAGGCATGAATGGTCTGATCCTGATCTTGAACAAGTCAGGAAAGATAAAAAGGCCATAAACATTCTGTTCAATGGTGTTGATGCAGATATGTTTGATAACATCATCAACTGCAAGACTGCCAAGGAAGTTTGGGACACAATACTAGAAATCTGTGATGGTACTGAGCAAGTAAGAGAAAATAAAATGTAGCTCCAGATTCAGCAATATGAGCATTTTAACAATGAAGAAAGTGAGTCACTCACTGACATTTTTAGTAGATTCCAAAAGCTACTAAATGCTCTTAAATTGCATGGAAGAGTCTATGAGACTAAAGACTCCAATCTGAAATTTCTCAGATCTCTTCCAAAGGAATGGAAACCAATGACAGTCTCATTGAGGAACTCACAAGATTATAAGGAGTTTACTTTGGAGAGACTGTATGGCATTCTGAAGACCTATGAGCTTGAAATAGAGCAGGATGAAAGAATGGAGAGAGGAAAGAAGAAAGGAGGATCCATTGCACTAGTTGCTGAACTGGAAAAGGAGAAGGAAGTGAAGATGGAAGCTGTGGAATCAACTTCAAAGGCCTGTGAAAGCAAGGGTAAAGGGCTAGCTGCAGAAAGTGAAGATTCTTTGAGTCAAGATGACATGGAGGACATTGATGAGCACCTAGCATTCCTTTCAAGAAGATTTGCCAAGCTCAAGTTCAAGAAGAACTTTGGAGCTGCCAAGCCAAATAGAAACATGGTGGATAAGTCAAAATTCAAGTGTTTCAAATGTGGCTTGGCAGGGCATTTTGCAAATGAGTGTAGAAAGTCAGATTCTAGTAAGAAGAGATTTGAGTCTGTGGATTATAAGCAAAAATACTTTGATCTACTCAAACAGAAGGAAAGGGCTTTTATTACATAAGAGAATGACTGGGCAGTTGATGGTTTGGATGAAGATGAGGAGATCAGCTATATCAATCTAGCCCTTATGGCTAAGTCTGATGAAACAGAGACAAGTTCCTCAAGCAATAAGGTAATTACTACAAACCTTGCACATTTATCTAAAGCTGGGTGTAATGATGCAATAAATGACATGTCTACAGAATTGTATCATTTGCGTGTTACACTTAAGTCCCTCACTAAAGAAAATGCTAAAATCAAAGAAAACAACTTATTTTTGAGTGAGAGGAATAATGTGCTTGAGTCTCAGTTTGTTGAGTTTGAGAAACTAAAAATTGAGTGTAGAATTGCTAAGGAGGAATTAACTGAGTCCTTGAAAAAGGAAGAAATTTTAAAGAAGCAGCTCGATCGTGAACAGGAGGTGATTAAAGCATGGAAAACATCCAGAGATGTTCATGCTCAAATCACCAAGGTTCAAGGAATTGAGTCCTTTTGTGATGAAGCCTGGAAAAAGAATAAGGAGAAACTAGAACCTATTTTGGTAGATGGATTGCTGACAGATGTAGACTCGACGGATGATGAGGACTATCCGTCGGATAACAAAATGTGTTATCCGTCGAATGATAAAAATCCTCATCCGTCGGCTGTGAACAAACCCATTAGTAAAGCTAAATTAACCAAGCTAAATGAAAAGTATGGGTCTGTTTCCAAGAACTTTGTTTTAGGGGAGTCAAGTCAAGCCAAGAAAGGGAAGAAGGCTAATGTTGGTCACATGACTGTCAAACAGTTGAGTGACAGACTTGAGAAGATAGAGGTAAAAACAGAAATTAAAAGGAAAAACAATAGAAATGGTAAAGTAGGGATTAACAAACATAACAACTACACACCTGACAAATATGCTCCTAGAAAAATCTGTGTCAAATGTGGTAGTGTAAATCATTTGTCTGTTAATTGCAAATCTGCCATGCCTACTCCCATGTCTGTTCAGCCTCAATTCTCTAACATGAATGCCATGCCTCCCATGCCTGTTAATGCTATGCCTACACAGAACATGAATGCACAGTTTACTAATATGCCATTTGCACCTAATCCATATTATGCTGCATACAATATGCCTCAAATGCCATTTAGCATGCCTTACTGAAATAACATGTTTGCACCAAGCATGCCATTTCCTGTTAGCCATAACATGCATAATAATTCTGTAGCATCTAGTGGTTTCAAAGGCTCAACCCAAATGACTAAGGAAGAATCTGAAATTCCTAAGTCAAATGAGTTAAAACCTAAGAAACAGAAGAAGAAAGCTAACAAGGCAGGACCCAAGGAAACTTGGGTACCAAAATCAACTTGATTTGATTTTGATGTGTGCAGGGAAACAGAAGGAATCTTTGGTACTTGGATAGTGGTTGTTCAAGACACATGACTGGTGATTCTACCCTGCTCATAGAGTTTGAAGAGAGAGCTGGCCCAAGTATCACTTTTGGAGATGACAGCAAAGGTTATACTGTGGGATATGGCTTGATTTCAAAGGACAATGTCATCATTGAAGAGGTTGCCTTAGTGGATGGTCTCAAACACAATCTGTTGAGTATCAGCCAGCTTTGTGATAAAGGCAACTCAGTAACCTTCAACAAAGAAACCTGTGTTGTGATTAATAATCAAAACAACAAAGTGGTTCTCACTGGTGTGAGAAGAGGAAATGTGTATCTAGCCGACTTCAACTCAAATAAAGCAGAATCTGTAACTTGTCTTCTCAGTAAAGCAAGTCAAGATGAAAGTTGGCTATGGCACAAGAAGCTATCCCATTTGAACTTCAAGACCATGAATGAGCTGGTAAAGAAAGAGCTAGTTAGAGGCATTCCTCTGGTGGAGTTTACAAAGGATGGACTGTGTGATGCCTGCCAAAAAGGGAAGCAAATTAAAGCATCATTCAGGAAGAAACTTGATTCAGCAATTGAAGAACCTCTGCAACTGCTTCACATGGATTTGTTTGGACCAGTCAATGTATTGTCAATCTCAAAGAAAAGATTTTGCCTAGTAATTGTCGATGATTTCTCAAAGTTCTCTTGGACCTATTTCCTAAAGTCCAAAGATGAAGCTAGTGAAATCATCATCAATCACATAAGGCAAGTTAACAATCATCCTGATTTCAAAGTTAGAAGAATCAGGAGTGACAATGGAACTGAGTTCAAGAACTATGTCTTGAGAGCATTCTGTGAGGAAAATGGGATCCTGCATGAGTTTTCAGCAGCAAGGACTCCATAACAGAATGGAGTAGTGGAAAGAAAGAATAGATCTCTTATTGAAGCTGCAAGGACAATACTTGAAGAATCAAAATTACCAACATATTTATGGGCTGAAGCTGTCAACACTGCATGCTACACTCAGAACATCTCTCTGATTAATCAAGCAAAATGCAAGACACCTTATCAATTGTTCAAGAACAAGAAGCCAACTCTGAACTTTCTTCATGTCTTTGGCTGTAAATGCTATATTCTGAGAAATCAAACTGATCAAAATGGGAAGTTTGATACTAAAGCAGATGAAGGAATTTTTGTTGGATATGCTGTTGGTAAAGCATATAGAGTCTACAATCTAAGAACCAACATTATTGTTGAATCTATACATGTTGTGTTTGATGATAAAAAGATTGAAGGACTAAAAGATGGAGATTACCATGAGAGCCTCAAATTCGACAATGTTGAGATGGTCAGTGAAGAAAGTGATGATGAAAGTGATCAAGAAACAGTGTCTAAGGATAATGCAGACAAATTTACTATAAATGAAGCACAAAACTCAACATCCGTCGAGTTACATAATGCTTCATCCGTCGGAAGGCAATCTGTATTATCCGTCGGAAGACAACCTGCCTCATCCGTCGGTACTCAAAATTCACCATCCATCGGGTTATCAAAAGGAGCAGAAAGTCAAGGAAGATCACCCATAGAAAGCACCCCAATTTCAAATCAAAGATCCACAAACTCAGGGGGAGTTTCTAGCAATCAAAACTCAATCACACATCAAGACAACATTGAGGTCTCTTCATCTAGGGCTAATCTACCTCAACCAAGAAAATGGACAAAAGATCACCCCTTTGAACTGATTATTGGTAATGTTTCTTCCAGAGTTCAAACCAAGAGAGCAACTCAAGAAAAATGTCTATACAGCAGCTTCCTGTCTAAGGAAGAACCAAAGAAGGTAGAAGAAGCCTTATTAGATCCTGATTGGATTTTAGCTATGCAGGAGGAGCTAAACCAATTTGAAAGGAATAAAGTATGGAAGCTGGTACCCAAGCCTAAAGGAAAGAATCCAATAGACACCAAATGGGTATTCAGAAACAAGATGGATGAAAATGGCATAGTAGTAAGGAACAAAGCAAGATTGGTTGCTAAAGGCTATTATCAGCAAGAAGGGATAGATTTTGATGAAACATTTGCTCCTATTGCAAGACTTGAAGCCATCAGAATCTTCTTAGCCTATGCAGTCCATGCCAATTTCAAGGTCTATCAAATAGATGTCAAAAGTGCCTTTCTGAATGGAAATTTGGAGGAAGAAGTGTATGTAAGTCAACCTCCTGGCTTTGTAGATCCAAATTTCCCAGAGTATGTCTACTATCTATTGAAAGCACTTTATGGACTGAAGCAAGCACCTAGAGCCTGGTATGACACTTTATCAAAGTTCCTTTTGGAAAATCACTTCACAAGAGGTATTGTAGATAAAACTTTATTTTTCAGAAATGTGAATGGCTCTAGCATACTTGTTCAAATTTATGTAGATGATATTATTTTTGGCTCTACAGATAAAAACTTTGTAAAAAGTTTGCCAAACTGATGCAAAGCAAGTATGAAATGAGTATGATGGGAGAACTAACTTACTTTCTTGGTTTACAAGTTAAGCAAGTTAGTGATGGAATATTCATTAGTCAAACTAAATATATTTTTGATCTTTTAAAGAAGTTTGATCTGATGGATTGCACATCTGCAAAAACTCTCATGGCCACTGCAACTAAGCTTGAACTAAACACTACTGAAAAGTCTGTGGATATTTCAAGTTATAGAGGCATGGTTGGCTCACTTCTGTACTTAACAGCCAGTAGGCCAGATATAATGTTTGCTACATGTTTGTGTGCTAGATTTCAGGCTGATCCTAGAGAGTCTCATTTGATAGCTATTAAAAGAATTTTCAGATATCTCAAAGGAACACCAAACCTTGGCATTTGGTACCCTAGAGATTCTGGTTTTGATCTAACTGGTTATTCAGATGCAGATTATGCAGGTTACAGAATTGATAGAAAAAGCACAACAGGAACCTGTCAATTTTTAGGAAACAAGCTTGTGTCCTGGTTCAGTAATAAGCAAAATTCAGTTTCCACTTCTACAGCTAAAGCTGAATATATTGCTGCTGGCAGTTGCTGTGCACAGATTTTATGGATGAAAAATCAATTGCTAGACTATGGTTTGCAAGTTGAAAGGATTCCTATTTTCTGTGACAACACAAGTGCAATTGCCATCACTGAAAATCCAGTGCAACATTCAAGGACAAAGCATATAGACATCAAGTACCATTTCATAAGGGAACATGTAATGAATGGTACTGTAGAGTTACATTTTGTTCCAAGTGAGAAGCAACTTGTAGATATTTTTACCAAGCCACTGGATGAATCCACCTTTTCTAAGTTGGTAAGTGAGTTAGGTATGCTTAATTACTCTTGAATTTATCTGAATTATTCTTGGAAGTTGAAAAGAAGCCAGAAATTTAGTTGATTTTTAGTCTTGGATGAAATTTTGGCTAAGTCAAAATTTGTCTCTCGACGGATGACCATTATCCATCGGGTTGAGTCATCCGTCGATATACAAATTGTAAATAAAAATCAATTACTTTTCTGGAATATTTTAAAGCTCGACGGATAACATTTTATCCTCATCCGTCGAAGTGTCTAAATCTTAATCGTTAATTCCCTGAACATTATCCATCGAGTATACTTACAGTTTATAAGCATTACACGACGGATAATGGGTGGAATTTTTAAAGTTTATTTTAAAAACGGTAATTTTAGGCAGTTTTCTATTGGGTAATTTATTTCTCTTTATTATTTTTATCCGTTGAGTTTGAGCAAAGTATAAAAGCCTATTTCATTCTAATCATTTTCTTTTATCATTCTCAAATTCAACAGTCTTATTTCATTCTCTCTCAAGCAAAAATCCTCTTTCTCTTCAAAGCTTTTCTTCCCTAACAATGGCACCCGTAGTAAAGATCATGTCACAGACTGGGTTCATCTATGAGAAGAACAACTTCACTGCCTTGGTCAATAAGGGGATTCAGCAATCTGAAGATTATCATAAGATGATGGACTTCGTGAAGAACTGCAAGTTAAGTTTTGCTATGCTGGAATCACCCATAATTCATTGTGAAGTTGTTGAGGAGATGTGGACAACAGCAATCTACAACTCTACTGACAAAACCATCACTCTGACCATCAAAGGTAATGTTTTCTGTATCAATAGTGATGTCATAAAAGCATGTCTCAAGATTCCTGATGACAATGTTACTGCACCACACACTGACACTGATATTGTCAATATGCTAAATTCCATTCATTATGCACTTCCTACTGCAAAACTAAGTGAAATTAGAAGACTAGGTCTTAGGAAGGAATGGAGTTACTTGTGTGATGTAGTAACTAAGGTCTTTTCTGGAAAAATCAGTAATTTTGATTCTGTGAACATTTCCATGCTTAACATGCTATACATGCTAGTTACAGACAAATATTACAACTTAAGTGATCTGGTTGTGTATGAGTTAGGTTACAAACTAGGTAACTTAGCCAAAAGAGGAAAGAATATTTACTATGCTAGATTTTTTATGCTTTTGGCTAACCATCTTTGTGAAGAGATTGTACTTGAAAACCCAACCAACAAATTAGCATGTTGGGTTCAAGAGAGAAGAATCATTGCAGATTTGAACAGAGCCAACCATCACAAGGATGTGCCAATGTTCTATTTTCCTGTAATGCTAGCACCTCAGGTAAGTGAGGTAAGTTCATCTACACTCTCAACTATTCCAATCCCTTCTATTTCTTTGACTTCAGGCATAGCTATGGCAACTGTGACAATGACCAAACAGTTGCCTACCAAAGCTGCCAAAACAATTGCAATTCTTAAATCCAAATCAAAGAAAACCCCCTCTGGTATCTCTCAAAAAGTACCAGTTGAAAATTCTACCAAACACAAAGAGGGGAGTGTGAAGGAGGGTAAGATAGGTGAGGGAAGGGGTGAACATCAAAGAAACCCCAAGGATAAGGTTGGAGAGATAAGTGAATCCCAGCCTAGCCACACTGCAGTTTCCCAACAAACTGCAGTGCTTAAAAAGGATAGAAGCTCACTTCTAGCTACATCCTCCCAAAAGGATGTGGCTATTGAACAAGGCTCTCATCCAAGAGCACAGGCCAAGAGGGTTAGGGACACAAGCCTACACCAAACTTACACTAGAAAGAAGAAATCCAAAACAACTGGGGATGCACAGGACACACACTTAGTGCAAACTGGTGCTAAAGACACAGTCCCTGCACCTTCTCAAATTCAGATTGATGTGGCTCCAATAAATGTGGAGTCACAGCCAAAATCTCTCTTGATAGAAGCCACTGAAATACAATACTCACCAACCAACTCACTGGAAGTGGACATGATAAACACTTCAATTCCTGATTCCCCTTCTTTAACTCTGTTGGGGAAGCCAAAATCTAGTGCAAGTGAGCATCATCTTTTAGATGATTTGTTGGCTCACTTGCCAATTCTTTCTGATTCTATTGTGACATCTGTGCCTCAAATAACTTCAATTAACACAGAGTCAACAATAGTTTCTCTTCCCACCTCATTCATTTCTACTCCCTCGATGGATATTTCTCATCCGTCGAGTAGTGATTATATCCCGACGGATAAGCTTAACAGCAGTCATCCGTCGGATAGCTTTACCACTCACCCGATGGATATCATTTATCCGTCGAGTGTCTTTGCACAACTTCAAACTTCAATAATTTCAAGTGCAGAAAATTTGGTGGTAATACAATCACTCTTAGGACTGAGAGAGGAGAGTGTATTGAGTGAGAGGCTGGGTTGCTCCCAGGCAAAAGGAGAGGAAAAGAGTGAATCTCAGCAATCCATTCATTCAGGATTGGCAAAAGTGAGTGAGAGGAGTCCCACCTTAGTAGGTGAAGGTGAGGGTGTGAGGGTTGGGAGCCAGGGTGAGACCCTGATGCAACAAAAGAGAGAACATGAGAGAAAAGCAGGTACTAGAGCAATAAGGATGGAGCCAGCCATTGCTAGTGAGTCAATGATTGTGGATGATGCTGAAAAGGAAAGACAATTCAGCAACATTACAAAGCTGTAATTGATAACATTTCCTTGGATGCTGACACTTTTACTCACCCTGTTTCAGCCTATCAATTGTTGGCTGCTCAGGGCAATGTGGAGGCAGAGCAGACTTTACACTTAGTGCACACCACAGAATCTCTTCAAAGAGATAAAGCTGTTGTCAACAGGATGCCTCCTCAAGCTGGAGAGCCATCTGAAGAATTTAGAGTAAATTCTGATGATGATGACTCTAGTTCTTTGAATGGAAGCATGAACTTAGGGGGAGCTGAAGGCCAAAGTTCTGCTTTAAGTTTACCTGAATGGGCATGGGCAAAGGACTTCACACCAGGACAATTTGAGGTGTCTTTGGTAAGACAAGTAACAGCTATTCAGCAAGCCCTTCAGGAAGTTTCAGATGCTGGTACCAAGGCTATTCTTAAAGCTCATCTAGACTCCTTGCACTTAATGAAGATCCAATACTCCAGACAGAATATCAGTGTGGATGAATTAAAAAAGGAGATAGCTGACTTAAAGACATACAACTCTGAGAAACTGGATTCACTAATGCTATATGGTACCATGCATGATTTATTACAAAGGTTGAGAAGAGAATCAGATTCTGAAAAGAAGATAGCCAAGCTGGAGACCAGAGTTCAAGTTATTGAGAATTCAGTGGCCCTACTTCTTCAAAATCAACAGACTCAGACAAATCTTCTCATGCAACTGGCTAAAGCACAAGGCCTAACTCCTTCACTTGATGATAACAAAAAGGGGGAGAGAGAATCAAGTAAGGGGGAGAAAGGACCAACAAAGGGGGAGAACATTGTAGTTCAAATCAGCAAAGTAATTGTACATTCAATTACTATCTCCAAGCCACCAATTGCAGATGGTATAGATCTTATAAATGCAGCAGCAGCAAGTTTGAAAGATGCTGATAAAGAAGAGTTGACTCTGATCAACTGGAAAAAGATTGATGAGGAAATACAGAGAAAGTTTCAATTAGTCAAGGAACCAGATCAGTCAGCAATCCATCACTCTCATGTCAAGCCAATCAATGTGAATGAGATGAGCATGAACTATTTGGAGAAAGGACAATCTTCCTGCATCAAGACTACAAAGGCTGAGATAATTCTTAAACCAAGGGCAAACTATACAAAGTCATCTTTGAAGAACCCTATGGATACTGTGTATGAGACACCCAAGCCTGATGAAAAGAAGCTTCTGTCAAGATCTATTTTTCTCTACAAAGATCCAGCTGATTCAGCCTCAAAAGAGAGAATTGCAAAGATATTCAGAAATGGGAAGGAAATTTGTGTGGTAGCTGGACATCCATAATTTGCTCAAGCAAAGGAAGAAGAAAAAGCCAGATTGAAGTAGGAAAAGAGGCAAGCTGCTATAGATGCAAAGAAGTCTAAACAAAAGAAAGAACAGTTTGCTATCTTGACCAAGCTACAGGCTGTGAACTCTTCTCAACAAATTCCCTCTCAACCAACTCAAGCTACTGGATCAAAGAAGAAGATTGAAGAACAGAAAAAATCTCCAAGAAAGAAAGAATTGGCTAAAAGAACAAAAAGAAAGTTGGATATTGTTAACAAGGAATTGGAAGATCAATTTCCAATGGAATCCACTAAAGCTGAAACTCAAGCATCAAAGCCCTCTGTGGTATTTGAAGACATAAGGGTGGTAGACCCCTACAGGAACATACATGGAGAGCCTATTGTGCCAAAGGATGAGCCAATAGAGTGGGATAAATTACCAATTCCTGACTTCAACTTGCCAATTCTCACCAAGCCAAGAAGGACAAAATCAAGGGCAGTCAGGAAAGTGAAGCTGTCACCTCTCAAATCCAAGGCAGTAGTCAAAGCTCAACCCAAGATCAACAAGGGAGACTACTTGTACTTGTGTGACATCAAGGAATTTTCAGACCTAAACCTTTATCTGGAGGAGTTGGATGAGGTAAGGGCAATTGATGCATGCAGAAACCTACCTGAAAGGTTGGTATTCAAGTACAAAGGAGGAAGGGAGATTCAGTGGCCTCTTCACAGGATACTTCAAGAAAGCCAAGCTGTGTTGATCAAAGTCTATTCATCCTTCAAGAAAAACTTTGGGTTTAATGTAACTGCAAGAAGATTAGTATTGAAGAAGATTGAAGAGCTAAGGAGTGTTAGAGCCAAAGATGCACTACCCAAAACTCTTATCATCCCATACACAGGGAGAAGAGTGCATCTAAGGCCCTACTGGCTGATGGAATTCATGGATGACAAGGGTGTGAGAAGATTCTTCAGACTAGAAGACCAATTGAGTATCTCTAGCAATGAGACTCTTTTGGAAATGCAAGAAATATTAGATCTCTCAGAATCTGATGAATTAGAATTCCACAGACAGCTCCAGAATCAAATTGAAGAAAATAACAGAAAGCTTGGAAGAAGATCCAGACCTTCAAGAAACTAGAAAAATCTGCTCAGGCTAGAGGAGCATCTTGAATTGACTGTGAGCCAAACCTTGTATACCTTGTTTAAATTGAAGCACTTTCAGTTTTATCTACTTATTCTTAAAGATATATGTTTAGGATGTTTTGTTATCATCAAGTGTCTCTTAATTTATGGCTACAATTCCAGTAGACATAAATTGGGGGAGATTGTTGTGAATATGTTGTGCACTTGATGATTAGCTAAACAAAACATCTAAGTAGATTTTACTTAGTGAAATAATGTAGCACTCGACGGATAAGTATTATAGTCCCGACGGATAACTCAGTTTGAGTACCGACGGATGAGTAATTTATTATCCATCGAGTGAGTAGCTTATATGATGATAAGTTTGTAGCACAGTGTTGTATGCACCTTTGTATAGAATCTGTAGTAGCATATAAGTCATGTTGACTTTAACTAGATATGCAGAATAGGTTGATTAACTGTACATAAGCAATGTCTTGTAATTCTGTATAAGTGAAATGAAGTCAAGTGCCAAAATAGCTATCAACGGATGCTTAACAAAGCTTCGACGGATGATCAAATGACTTTCAACGGATGTTTAAAATAGCAGTCGACGGATGATCAATTAAGTCATCGACGGATGATCTAAAAGTCGACGGATGATAATATCAAGATTCAAACATCAGTTGAACAGTGAAAGCTGACACACAGCCGTCGAGATTGGATACAAACACTGTGGAAGCCTATTAACTGGGTCATAGAGGATGAAAAGCAGCAAAGATCAAGACTGTTAGATTTTATATTTATTCAGTTCTTTTGACTTTGTAATCTTGGTAATATATATAAACCAAGAGAGTAGCAGATATAAAATAACTAATAAAACTAAGTGAGCTTAGAAACAAACACAGAGAAATCTTTGTAAGCACTATCTTTAGCATTTCCTGTGTTCTTAGTTGTTCTATCTTGTAAAAGCAGTTGTGAGCATTTCTGCACACAGAGTTCTCTCGATATATTAATATATATCTCTGGTGGAATTGTTCAAAATTCACCAGAAAGTTTTTAAAGACTCTTGTTTTTAATTACTCTTGTTTTGATTCATTAAAGTTTATATTCCGCATTGTGCTAATCAAAACAGATATATCTATAATCGAGTTGAACATTTTTATTTCAAGAAAAAGATAAAGAATTCCATTCAACCCCCCTTCTGTAATTCTTGCTATATTGTTAAGGGACTAACACTAATTTTTAGAGTTCTATTTCTGTTGGACTTCTGACTTCTGAGATGGCCGGGTCTTGTGGGGGTCCTATATAAGTAGTTTTCAAAGACGTTTCACAGATGAATCGTGGTATCAATCAAGGAGTAAGGAGAGAAGGAAGAAAACCGTTTTAGCACATCGCAACGAAGAAGAGGAAGCATAGTTTTCTTGTGATTCTTTTATTCGTTGTATCAGTGGATTCTAGTTTTCTTTACTTTGAACCTTATTACTCTTGTGACGTACTCTGGTTTTAATAAGTATTTTTATTAGTTATTCTTGTGTGTTATTATCATGTTTTTATATGAACCCATGGTGACGATGAGTTCTATCATGGGCTAATCGTGAATATGGGGTCGTAACGGATTTACTATGGAATTCTTTAGTTAGTTGTTTAATACCTTAGTGTGTGATGATTGTATGATATCTAGCATAGGTTGCGCTTATTAGTCTTATGTGCGTCGCGGACATATAAGATAGGTTGTTAATCTCTTGTGAAGCGACAGTGGATCTTGAGGTTTAGAACTTGCCCTGCTAGCATAGGTTCATGTATGTGTATGCATGATTAGTGGGTAACTCTAACCGTTTTACTTGCCCTGTAATCAAAAGGAATAACTTGTGCTTAAATCATTATGTTGTCAAATTCTGTAGACATATAGGGTCTCAACATAATTGATGCCTATTCAACTTCTATCTTAATTGCGGATGTTTGGTAGAATGGTATTAGTACAACGAAAGTTGGCTTTTATCAGTTTCGTGTTGTTCGATTAATATCATCACCGTTACATGCTAAGGGTAATAACAATAACTATTGAAGAAAGTAGTAATGAAGTTATGATCTCATGTGTGTTTAATATTGTTAATTCAAGAGTCAATTAAGTGTTTAATTCTCGTAGTTAATTATAGTTAATAATTAGTTAATCAATCTAAGTGTTATTGTCTTGACATTGAGAAGTAATCATACATTGGTGAGTAAGTGTTAATTGAACATAATTAGTCTGAGTTTCTGTGGGAATGAACTAGAAAGTATTATATATTACTTGCGAACGCGTATACTTGCGTGAATATTAGCGCGTATTTTGTGCCTAACAATACCAAAATGCTTCACTGTGCCCTAAATGAAGCCATATGACGGAACCAATGATCCATTGGAACACAGAGCACCGTATAAATAAAGAATGTTCACAGTGCCCATTACACGAGACTTGAAAGAAGTCGGCATGTGAAAGGGGTTTGGTTGACACTGTGAGGCCCAACACTACAATGGTTTGTCAATTTGCCTAATAGGAGCATAAAGACTTTTGTTAATTTGAAAGATGCGTTGAATCTGCAGTTTGTAAGCAGTAAGGTATTTGAGACGACCATAAGCGACCTATACAATGTCACAGGAACCACTACGTGACTATCTGACACGGTTCAATCGGGAAAAAGTGACTATAAAAAATTTAAACATTATGTTATTTTATTAGTAAAAAACTGTAATATTGAGACAGTAAATTGAAAGTGCGAGGAAAGGGGGAAGACGGAAAAAAAGTGGGGATACAGGACATATAACTAGCATTAAAATTACTAGTTTTGAATATTCTGTATGTAGTTGAGATTATGTTTGAGAACTTAATCTATGCCGGAAGCGTAGAACTGGATTTACGCTACAATACAGATTAGTTTGCTTATTGTTTGATACCACCCTATACGCTATAACAAGGGGTTGGAACAAAGATATTAAGATAGTGAGACAGTTCTGTTATTATGAATGTAACCAAAAGGTTTTACCATTATTTAATCTTAAATATCATATTAAAATTGGATAGAGAATGGATAAAAATGTAGAGGGACCATCTAGATACAGATTTCTTTTACTACTTTCTTTCTCATAAGAATATAGAACCTCAAGTCAATGTGATTCTGTAGACTACCAAAAATCTCAACCTCACAATTCTCACAAACTTGATTCACAGCTACACGTTCTTGATTTGCTAACTCCACAGTCATTATTTCATTTAAGCACTCAACTGGACAATTTAATTTACTAACAAAATCTTGTGAAACAAACGATCGAGTTGCGCCTGAATCTATTAACACTTTGGCACATAAAGAGTTCACATTAAGCGTACCTGCCACGACATCCGTATCCTGGATCACATCCTTCACCGACATGTCAAAAACTCTTGCCCTCGGAGTCTCATTCACTGTTGGGGTAGATCCCATAATTCTCAATGCATTACTAACTGGGGCTGGTGTCTTGCAATCCCTGGCCATATGTCCTGGCTTCCCACATTTAAAGCATGTAAATCCAATGACTGGAACTTTCACTGCTGGATTCCTGATAGGTTGATTTTTATTTGCTGGCTCTCTTGCTGGCTGATTTCGGCACTCCCTCGAGTAGTGCCCTTTCTGGTTGCATTTAAAACATACCACATTCAACTTGTTACAAACTCCTCCATGCTTCTTTCCACAAACTTGACAATCTGAAAAAGTTAATCTCAACTGATTCGGCGGATTCACATTAGCTGGATGATTGCCCTGGCCTCCGTCTCCTGTATTTTGTCTCCTGAAATTAAAATTTCTCCCTGGCTGAAACTTGCCCTTCTTAAAATTTGGAAACTTCCCTTTTGTGACTGACCCTCACTTCCCTCAACTTTCCTTTTTTTGCTTTCCTTATCTTTCTGGAACATCTCACTCTCTGTCTCTGCGATCATAGCTTTCTGTACAACCCCGGCATAGGTATCCAATTCAAAAATAGCTACTTTCCCCCTGATCCATGGCTTCAAGCCTTGCTGGAATCTCTTAGCTTTCTTTCTATCAGTATCAACATACGACGGCACATACCTTGACAATTCCTCAAACTTCCCCTCATAATCTGTTACCGACATATTCCCTTGCTTTAACTCTAAAAACTTCAGCTCCATTTGATCCTGAACAAACTGAGGAAAATACTTTTCTAAAAACAATTCCTTGAACCTTTCCCAACTAATGACATCTGTGCCTTCCAGTGTCTTCACCATTTCCCACCAATAGGTGGCCTCATTCTTCAGATAGTAACTTGCAAACTCAACCTTCTGTTCCTCTTTCACTTTCACTAAGGCAAATGCCTTTTCTATTTCCTTTAACCAAACATTTGCTTCAATTGGCTCTAAGGAACCCTTGAATTCTGGTGGGTTTATTGCCTGAAAAGTTTTGAAAGTTACCTGGGGATTGGTCTGTCTTTGTTGTTGTTGTGCCAGGTGAACTGTTTGTTGGGCCAAGATTTGAAGAATCTGGGCTATTGCTGGGTCCATGGGTCCTGGGTTCACATTTTGGGTTGTATTATCTTGGTTATTATTGTTGTTGGTTTCTTCATTCTGGGTGTTGGTGCGGGTATTTCTTCTGGGAGGCATTTTCTGTAAAGAATCAATCAACTTATTTAGCTTTTGAATAAATCTTTTACATAAAAGAATAGTTTTGCAAAACAGAAATATTTCTTTTTGAAAACAGTTGTGACTAAATAAATTGCATGCTTCTTTACAGAATATAAACAGTTATGGAAAACAGGGCACATGGTATCATAGGGTATAACTGGTGCAATAAATAAGGGAAGGTAAAACAGGTGCGATAAAATAAATGACAGTGTTGGAAAGGAAAAAGGTACTGATATATATAGATCAAAAGTTTTAGGGTAGTACAAGCGTAAAGACGCTTCGAAAGTCAAAGCAAAAAGGTACAACAACCTACTCACTAGTCAGCATCGCTAGTCTATAAATACAACTCAAAAGTCTTCTGATACACACTACACACTACTGTCCATACTACATAATCATAGCAACACTGTTCAGCATCTTCATCTCAGAATCTCTGGCTCATGGCAAATCTGGACCTCCTATCTCCTCAAGTTCCTCTAGAACCCACTTAGCCCACTCCACTAGGAAATCAGGGGTGAAGTCCTCATGTGTAGCCTCAGCAATTCTCACAGCAGCTGCTCTACAAAACGCCTGGAGCCTCTCCCTAAGTCGCCTCTCACCACTCCCCATCTCTCTGGTACGCATGATATGCAATAACTCCTGGATCTGACCCTGTAGGAATCGCTGCTCCATAAGGCAAGCCTCAAACTGATGATATGGAACAGGATAGGAAGAGAACTGGAAAGGTACTCATGTGACTGAATGACTAGTAAAGCCTGAATCAGCAGGTGGGGGTCCTCTGACAGGTGGCCTCATGCCTGGAGGTGGAATAGCCTGCAATGGTACGGGCTGCAATACCGGTGGAGGTAGAATAGCCAATGCTGGTGGAATGACAGGACGTGGATCCGATGCTGGTGCTCCAACTGAAGGCTCTGAGTGATCAGCTGATACGGGAATAAAAGAGTCGGCCATCTCTACTATCTGAAATCATATCGTAATATAAGAATCTCGTACCATAACGCAATTTACACTAATACCTGATATACCGAAACACTCAACCTCTCAACGTTCTATCATCCTATGCCTTACTTCTAATCCTAACCCTCTACCCATTCCCGTTAACCTAGGCTTGTGTCAGTGACTTATAACCTGTAGCTCTGATACCAAACCTGTGGCGCCCTCCAAACCCGGGTCAGAAGTTTGGGGTCCACACACACACCTTAATTATAACCTGCTTATAACAATAATAAAGATACTAATAATATATGCAATGACCCTACTTACCAACCACCACGGACCGCAACAGGTTAAAGTATGCACACAAGCCAAACACACTAATATATTACAAACCGTTCAAATCCCAACTATTTCAAATTCAAACTGAGTATTAAACATTATTACAAACTTAAATTATTCTAAAAGAAGCCTACTAGCTCAGCTTTCTCAACATGAACCCCTAGCTCTCGCGCTGGACTGGGGATCCTCTTTACCAACTGGTTCCTTTTTAACTGGAAAGAATATAAACAACATCGCACAAATGAGCTAACTAGCTCAGCAAGTCACAATGACAAAACTGAGAATAATGATCATCAGGTGAATATGTTTATGATATCAAGTGAACAATGGATTATGATTTAGAATTGGATATTATACTTTTAATTTAAAAACCAAGGTTAAGCTGCTGATCAGTCACGCACTAACCCCGAGCAAGGCACACAGCATTGCTCTAACTACTGGATCCAAGGCACACATTGGCCTAACTTGACCATTATATGGTCTGACCACGAATCTAGTCCACAATTTTATAAAAACAATCCAATTCTAACATAATAACAGAATATGCAATAATAAACAATAACCGAAATCATTAACAACAATAAATGTTTAACAATGAAAGGGTTTCAATCCTTGTAAAGATCAACAAGGTACTTTCAAAGCTTGAATAGTGGGTAATGAAAGAATTGGATAACAAAGTAAATAACGTTTCAGGGTTTCAAGGATTTGGTCTTTCAAAGCATAGGATATCATGGATTGAGTATATAATAATTCAGTTCAGTGTCTGGTATTTAGTTTGTATGTATTTGTGGAGTAGTATCGTAGATTTGTGGTTCTTATTTTGGTATACAATAATCAATGGATTAGAAAGAATATGGTTCATAGCTCAAGAACAATAACTGAAATCAGGATTTAGGTTTCCGTACTTCAAAGCACTTGCAATGTCAACAAGACTATCAAGAATTACAATATCTCGAGAAAGTTCAGAACACTTGCCTGATATTAGCTTACTATCCTGCACTTGCTTTCAATCTCAATCGTCTTACTCCTCAACTACCTGTTTCCCTTTCCTACGCCTTGCCTCTTCTGCTCACATATCATAAGCATCTATCAATCATCAACTCACAGGATTCTATTCAACACATACTTCTATCTACCCTTCGTTTTACCCAAATCCGATTAACGGATTGAAATCTATGCAATAACCAAGTAAACACCGAATATATAGACCGATAATCAAACAACAGGTCACGTATAACACATAATACATCACGTAATCAATGACATATCATCTATAAAGAGGTCTCGGGTAATAAATATGCTTTCGGGTATTTAAAAATGATTTTTAAAACATTTTTCGGAATTAAAACGGGTCGTTGGATCAATTTCGGGTTAATAAACAGGGTTCGGTTGGCCCATTCTGGCTCCGAAATAATTTTAGAATAATTATCGAGCCTTGGAAATAATTTAGAATAATATTTTAAAGCTCGAAACTATTTTTCAGAATTTTTAAATCATTTTTAAATAATTAAATCTAATTAAATAACTAATTAAAATCAATTAATAATTAATTAAATCAATTAATCAATTAATTTTCGAATTAATTGACCAATTAATCAATTATAAATTAACTGAAATTAATTAACTAATTAATTCAGATTTATTTGTGAATTAAAAATAATTTTCGGAATTAAAATAATAATTTTCAGAATTTTCAGAAATTAAAAATGAATTTTTATAATAAAAATAAATAGGAAATATGATTTTTAAACATTTTATAAACAGGAATCCTATTTTTGAAAACTTTGCAAACTACAGGGACTAAACTTCACCATCTTCAAAAATATAGGGACTAAACTGCAATTTTGCAGTTTCAGTCGCCGGAAAATCGGGGGTGGCCGGAGAAGACGATCCCGGCGTCCTCACCCCACCAACACCTCCAGATCAACACTACACAACACCAGGAACTTGTTCATACATTCAAAACATTCTAATCATCCCTGTTCTGGCCGGAAATTGGCCAAGAACATCGCCGGTTTCCGGCGAACATCGCAAATCTTTAAAACACAACTCCCTTCGATTCAAGCATCCTCTGTTAACGAGCTATATATCAATCGATTGCAAATTTTATAAGGAACACAACCCACTATAAATCAACAGCTAATAACCCCTTAATCAAAAACCCCCAAATTTCAATTGAAAACATTCATATGGGTTATAAACCCTAATTTTGAAATTCGAAAATTAAACCCACTTTTGAGCATGTTATTGAACTCCAAATCAGACGTATGACATATGAAAATCATCAGGAAAACAAGCTCTACAATATGCAATCATCAAATCATACAAACAATCATCCGAACAAAAATTCATATTTTCAATAAAATAAATTCGAAAATAAATAAATTTTTAGAAAAATACCATTGATTTCTGCAGTGAAATAAAGCTCAGAATCTGAGAGAACACCTCAAATCCTTCGTTTTGGTTACTCAAGCTTTAAAAACAGAGATCGGTAACGCCTTCGTTTTGCTGTTTGATTCTTAGAACAGTTTTAAGAAATTAGGGCTTTTCTCTGAAAATTATATAATTAACTATCTGCAAATGATTTTGATACGAAATAAAATACGGTAAAAGGCTATTTATAATTATGGAAAATTTGTATCCCGTTGGATCATTCCGGATATAAAACAGTACGTTTATCTGTAAAAACTGATCCAAACGGTATCGGTTTTCGGGATAATTATCCAAATTAGTACAATTTGTACTGCGGTCTTGGTCTCAGCGCCTGGTTACACGTATTACGAAGTGATAATTGGGATAGTTTAATAAAAAGCTCCCGTTTATCGAAAATACGGGTTTTATTGATTTACCGAAACAAATATTGTATCAAAAATGTTACGCCGGGACCCACGCAGGACAAACCGTAAGCCGGATCGAAAAAGTCGAAACATGGAATATGCTCGGAATATTACAATTGGGTTAGGAAGGAGTTCTCGAACGAGTTTCGGGTTCCAAAAACGTAACAACGGTTGACGTCGGTTGGTTCCCGTTTTTATAAAATAGATTTTAATTACCCGGAAAAAGATTTTAGAAATTTCATATGATTCTTATAAATCCATAAACCAACATAAAAATAATTAGGAAGATATGACAATTATCTATATTTTATTTTGGACATATAAAAATTAAAATACTCAATTAATATTATTTTTGAATATTCAAGTACAGATAACACTTAACAATTAACTCACAGAATAGATATTGAACACACATAATAATTGTATAATAGCAAAAATAATTACACGATATATCCCGGATATTACATCCTTCCCCCCTTAAAAGGATTTTGTCCTCAGAATCTCTAAGAAAACAAATGAGGGTACTTTTCTCTCATATCACTTTCTAACTCCCAGGTTGACTCTTCAACCTTTGGGTTTCTCCACAATACTCTTACTAACTTTACCACTTTATTTCTCAATACTTTCTCTCTTGCCTCTAGAATCTCTATCGGACTCTCTACATATCTGGCCACCAATAATTCTTCTTTAAATCTCTGTACATTTTGGTACTCCCTGGATGGATGGAATATCTTGAACTATGTGCTTCTTGTAAAATTTCATTCTTTAACTCCGTCACTGGTGGAATCCAGATTCTAGATGAAAATCTCAAAATGCCTTGATCATCCTTCTGCGTGCATAATTCTTTACCTACGAAACGATTTATATCTTGATCCATTACATCTTTCTGACATTTCTTTATTTTCTCCAACAACTCTGGCTGGAAAGTCATACTGTACACTTTCGCTTCCTCAGGTTCGCAAACTCTAATTTCCAATTCCAATTTCTGAAATTCCTTATATATATCTTCAGGTACTGATAACTCATTTAACTTTTCCTTCCGACTTAATGCGTCTGCCACCACGTTCGCCTTACCGGGATGATAATTAATCGAGCAATCATAATCCTTGATCAATTCTAACCATCTCCTTTGCCTCATATTAAGTTCCTTCTGGGTAAATATATATTTCAAACTTTTGTGATCCGTGAAAATCTCACACTTTTCTCCATACAAATAATGTCTCCAAATCTTCAAAGCAAAAACTATAGCTGCTAGCTCCAAGTCATGAGTAGGATACTTTTGTTCGTGTGGTTTCAATTGCCTTGACGCATACGCAATCACCTTATCGTGCTGCATAAGAACACATCCTAATCCTTTGTAGGAAGCATCGCTATAAATTACGAAATTCCCTTGATCGTCTGGAAGTGACAAAACAGGTGTTGTGATTAATCTCCGCTTCAATTCCTGAAAACTTTCTTCGCACTTGTCATTCCATATAAACTTTTCATTCTTTTGTGTAAGCTTTGTTAATGGTGTGGCAATCCTTGAGAAATTCTGAACGAATCGTCGATAATATCCTGCCAATCCCAAGAAACTTCTTACCTCAGTGGGTGTTCTCGGTCTCTCCCAATTCGTAATTGCTTCGATCTTTGCCGGGTCTACTTTGATCCCTTCATTACTGACTATGTGTCCTAAGAACTGAACTTCTTGTAGCCAAAACTCACACTTCGATAATTTAGCATATAACTTCTTTTTCCTTAAAATCTCCAAAGTTGTCCTTAAATGTTCCGCATGATCCTTCTCCGTCTTTGAATAGATTAAAATATCGTCTATAAATACTATAACGAACTTGTCCAAATATTCCTTGAAAATTCTGTTCATCAGGTCCATAAACGCTGCTGGGGCATTGGTCAATCCAAAAGACATCACTAAAAACTCATAATGTCCATACCTTGTTCTGAAAGCTGTCTTTGGTATATCTTCTGGTTTGATCTTCAGTTGATGATATCCCGATCTTAAATCGATCTTGGAGAAATACTTGGCTTCCTTCAATTGGTCAAACAAATCATCAACTCTGGGTAACGGATACTTATTCTTGATTGTCAACTTGTTGAGCTCCCTATAGTCGATGCACAGTTTCATGCTTCCATCTTTCTTCTTGACAAATAATACTGGTGCACCCCACGGGGATACGCTGGGTCTGATTACTCCTTTCTCTAACAATTCCTGCAATTGCTTTGCTAGCTCTTTCATCTCAACAGGCGCCATTCTGTACGGGGCCTTGGATACTGGTTATGTTCCAGGTGCTAAGTCGATCACAAATTCAATTTCTCTATCTGGAGGAAGTCCTGGCAATTCGTCGGGAAATACGTCTGGAAATTCATTCACTACTGGGATATCTTCAAGTTTTGCTGGCTCCTGACTTTTATCAATCACGTATGCTACGAAATGCTCGCATCCTTGCCGTAGTAACTTCTTGGCTTGAATCATCATCAAGAACTTCTTTACTTGTTTCTGACCTTTGAACGTTACTATTCTTTCGTCTGGCATTTTCACCATTACTTTCTTATTTCGACAATCTATCTGAGCATCATGCTTAGATAACCAATCCATCCCTAATATCACATCAAATTCTCCTAACTTAAATGGTATCAAATCTACACAAAACTTACTACCAAAAATCTCAACCTCACAATTCTCACAAACTTGATTCACAGCTACACGTTCTTGATTTGCTAACTCCACAGTCATTATTTCATTTAAGCACTCAACTGGACAATTTAATTTACTAACAAAATCTTGTGAAACAAACGATCGAGTTGCTCCTGAATCTATTAACACTTTGGCACATAAAGAGTTCACATTAAGCGTACCTGCCACGACATCCGTATCCTAGATCGCATCCTTCACCGACATGTCAAAAACTCTAGCCCTCGGAGTCTCATTCACTGTTGGGGTAGATCCCATAATTCTCAATGCATTACTAACTGGGGCTGGTGTCTTGCAATCCCTGGCCATATGTCCTGGCTTCCCACATTTAAAGCATGTAAATCCAATGACTGGAACTTTCACTGCTGGATTCCTGATAGGTTGATTTTTATTTACTGGCTCTCTTGCTGGCTGATTTCGGCACTCCCTCGAGTAGTGCCCTTTCTGGTTGCATTTAAAACATACCACATTCAACTTGTTACAAACTCCTCCATGCTTCTTTCCACAAACTTGACAATCTGGAAAAGTTAATCTCAACTGATTCGGCGGATTCACATTAGCTGGACGATTGCCCTGGCCTCCGTCTCCTGTATTTTGTCACCTGAAATTAAAAATTCTCCCTGGCTGAAACTTGCCCTTCTTAAAATTTGGAAACTTCCCTGTTTGTGACTGACCCTCACTTCCCTCAACTTTCCTTTTCTTGCTTTCCTTATCTTTCTGGAACATCTCACTCTCTGTCTCTGCGATCATAGCTTTCTGTACAACCCCGGCATAGGTATCCAATTCAAAAATAGCTACTTTCCCCCTGATCCATGGCTTCAAGCCTTGCTGGAATCTCTTAGCTTTCTTTCTATCAGTATCAATATATGACGGCACATACCTTGACAATTCCTCAAACTTCCTCTCATAATCTGTTACCGACATATTCCCTTGCTTTAACTCTAAACACTTCAGCTCCATTTGATCCTGAAAAAACTGAGGAAAATACTTTTCTAAAAACAATTCCTTGAACCTTTCCCAACTAATAACATCCGTGCCTTCCAGTGTCTTCACCATTTCCCACCAATAGGTGGCCTCATTCTTCAGATAGTAACTTGCAAACTCAACCTTCTGTTCCTCTTTCACTTTCACTAAGGCAAATGCCTTTTCTATTTCCTTTAACCAAACATTTGCTTCAATTGGCTCTAAGGAACCCTTGAATTCTGGTGGGTTTATTGCCTGAAAAGTTTTGAAAGTTACCTGGGATTGGTCTGTCTTTGTTGTTGTTGTGTCAGGTGAACTGTTTGTTGGGCCAAGATTTGAAGAATCTGGGCTATTGCTGGGTCCATGGGTCCTGGGTTCACATTTTGGGTTGTATCATCTTGGTTATTATTGTTGTTGGTTTCTTCATTCTGGGTGTTGGTGCGGGTATTTCTTCTGGGAGGCATTTTCTGTAAAGAATCAATCAACTTATTTAGCTTTTGAATCAATCTTTTACATAAAAGAATAGTTTTGCAAAACAGAAATATTTCTTTTTGAAAACAGTTGTGACTAAATAAATTGCATGCTTCTTTACAGAATATAAACAGTTATGGAAAACAGGGCACATGGTATCATAGGGTATAACTGGTGCAATAAATAAGGTAAGGTAAAACAGGTGCGATAAAATAAATGACAGTGTTGGAAAGGAAAAAGGTACTGATATATATAGATCAAAAGTTTTAGGGTAGTACAAGCG